>NC_050182.1:3051956-3174456 GCF_008315115.2 Sander lucioperca | reverse complement strand
TCCAGTTGATGCGGAAATACTTCGCTGAGTTTCAGCATTATTAATAATAACCAATAGCTACTAATAGTTTATAAGCTACTAATTGCATGTTATTCCATTTTCAAAGTATCAACTAACTTAGACTAAAGTTGAATAATACAAAACAAAACAAAAACCTCTCCTAACCCATCAGTCTCTTAAATCTCTTTCTCTCACGAGAACTGACAGAAAGGTTTAATGAGGGCAAGCCGAGTTATCGCGATGATGTTTGAGAAAAAAAAAAGCTTTTTGGAAGATGAGGGCTTATGAAATGTCAAAAGATGGTGTGTTGAATTAGAATCTTTAACTATACCTTTGAAATGAGCAACAATGTATATTTAGAGTAAAGTTGTCTCGTATTTGGCTGAAGCCTCCGCTCATTGAATCATTTCTCTTGTGTCTATAAGCTACTTGCAATAATTAGGCTACCCCTAACACTTTAAAAACATTTTCTTGAGAGTAATAGAAGTTTTAAGTTTCACTACATTTCAATGTAGTTTTTATTCACCAGTTTTAGACAATTGGGCTCATGATGACTCATCTTAATTGCAATTATGTAACAATTATGAATATGATTAAAACTGAACCGGTAAACCTTTCGTCTAGGAGTGTTTGTATTGATTATAACGGATATTACAATAATCCTATAATAATGATTTTAGGTGATAATACAACAGCAGTCATTCAGGGGATTCTACTGATACATCAAGTGATTCTATTGTAACAATGAAAAGATAAAAGTTGGAAGATAGTCAAATCCCATAAAAGTGTCTTATATTTTGCTAACTTGTTAATGAAAAAAGGAATGATGAAAATGAATCGATAAAACCAGCAGTAAAAACTTGAGACAAACCAATAGCACTGAATCCCCTCGGAGTCGTCTTACGTAGAGCTGGAGTTTGATAAACCGGTGGAAATGGCAGGTGTTATATGAAGCAACAACAAAAAAAAAAGAGAAAAAAGTAAAGTAAATGCAGTTAGACTCACATGGTTCAGTGGGGTCTGGGCGTGACTCGTACAGGGCCTGGGACTCAGCATGGAGCATTTTGATAGTTTAAACAGTTTAAAACACTTACAGTGGTAACCGGATTTGTAGCCTTGTGGGGTTAAGACCTTGATGAAATCCACCGTGCCCACTGGGACTACAGAGGTGAGCACTCACATACAAATTGCCATTGCTAAAGAGAGAAGGGGAAGCCCCAACATCACAAACCTTAAACCCTATCTCTCTCACACTGGTTCAGACACACACAAAAACTCTCCTACCCAGAGTGCACTGCAGCTGGCACCACCGACAGGGGATCACCCTATACCACAATGATTGCAATCAATATTGTGTGACAAGTGTGAGAACATTCAGCTTTGTTGAACTACAAACGTACGGAAGTGTTGACCTTTGAGAGAGCAGTGCAGCCAGTGACTGCTGCTGCTGCTCAATGGTGCCATCGATAATGGGGGACAAACTACAAACCTGTTTGTCTAAATTTCCAGAGATGTACTATGATTAATTGGTGTCATAAAGAAAGCATTTATACATTAAAAAAAAAGCCTTCAAATGAAACAAATAATCATGGTGACATTAGGACCAGCAATTAGGACTTAATATAAAGCACACAATAAGTATGAATGATTAACCTAAAAAACATTTGAAATAAGAGGATAAAATCATTATGATGTCCTGGATGTGGCCTGACTGGTAGCGAGATTGGACAAAGGCGCAAATAGTGTGGGTAGATTGGGTCTGAAGTCGCACCACCAAGTGAGCTGGATATTTGGTCTGCAGTACTGTGAATGTCAGCTAGCATAACCAGATATTTATGGTAGAGTTAGACTGACAAATCGGGAGATATTAGCTTATTGTATGCAGATATTTGTTTATATATAAACAAACATAAGATAGACAGAAGCAGATTAAATAAGCACCTGTCTTCAGGGATCATTCTTCTGCATTTAAAAAAAGAAGCCCTAACCACAGCAACATGTTACTTAACCTCACCACCTCCAACTTGAACCTACACATCACAATTTCTCATAGTTACTTGTGGTTTATTATATCTATATTAATCTCACACGTAGTCCCAAACTTTGGGTTTGATGGGTTTATCATGGCGCTTCTACAATAACCCTGTTGGATCCATAATTTTTTATGGCTCATGCACGAGGTCCACCAAAGATCTAGGAAATGTAATGTTTGGATCTCTGTTTGTGGATTTATCCCACAGCTGTGTATAAACTATTGTCTAAAAACTGGCACAGCTTTACGATGTTGTTGTTGTTGTTGTTGTTGTTGTAGACTGATGACAGTATGGAGAGAAACCTTGGCTACACTAAACCTGGCCACTGAAACCTCCGGTTACATCCCTTAAGGGTGTCTATTAGTATGACGCAATGAGTCCATATGATCTAATAACAAAATTCAGGGGCGTCTGGGTGACTTAAGGGTTTAAGATGCTGACCACATAAATGTCCCTTTTGTTGCATGCCATTGCTCCTCTCTCTCCTCTCATGTTCTGACATCTCTCTATTCTAATTGTCAAATAAAGGCAGAAATGCCATGGCGAAAAATAGAAATATGTAAATATGTCCCAAACAGACAAGCAGTTTAGTAAAAGGTGAAAAGAAAATAAACTACTGGCGCATGCCAAAATGTTAAATCTTAACTGCTTTTCAAAGCTAATATTATAAATCAGATTGAATTGACTGTATTAAGCAACTAAGTAAATTGCATACATTGTTCTGTTCTTTTACAATTTCTAAAATATACACATTTATAATGAAGAACTTCTTAATGTTAGAGAAAAACCTGCAGTCCAGATAACTCAGTAAGAACCAACCACAAATGAGAATCAATACGACTTAACACCACATTTAAATCAGCCTTGTTTTTGTACTGTAGATCGTATTATATCCTTGTTTTCAGACAGTTTTATCTTCCTTACTGGTTGTTGACTGGGTTACTTGGCCCTTAGGGTCACATAACATATACAGCACATTGATGAACACAAACACAAACTTCAACAAAAGTCAAAATAAATATTTCAGACACAAACAAGACAGAGCAAACTCCGAGTTCAACAAGCACATAATCTAAATGAATGGCTCTAAAGCCTCCATAATATACTGTTGTCACTTTTCTTAAGAACATGCTTTTTAAAATGAGTCTTCTGTTATGACTGTTTCCATATTTACTACAATTCTTTGTCTTTTAATACCATTTCTGTCTCTTTCCATTACACAGACCTCTTAGAAGCCATATATCCATGTGTGCGGGCGCACACACACACACACACACACACACACACACACACACACACACACACACACAAATTCAATCTCTCCATCTTTCTATCTGTGTTTCCATCTCCCACCCACTCTCTCTTACACACACACACACACACACACACACACACACACACAAACAAACAAATGTACAATACACACACACTTGGACACACACACGCTCAGTGCATGTCTGCCCCGGCCCCCGTCGGCCCTCTCGCCTGTGTGCGTGTCAAATCGAATCTCCACCTCAGTGCGTAGTACACCTGCTGTGCCGGCATATAATGCGCTGCATACAGTGAGTGCACGATGACGGATTACTGAATTAGAGCAATAATGACAAGTGACACTTCTGTTACCGCTCCCTGAGCCACTGCAGAGAGATCGGGAGAGGTGTAAATAAAGAACAGACACAGCGACAGAGGGAGAGAGAAGGAAGAAAAAAACAATAGATCAAAAACAAAGGAAGTCATGGAGATGGAATGGGAATTTTCAGGTTGTTCTGTAAAAATAAATAAGTTCTGTTTCATTCGAGTGCAACTTCTATGTCCTGTATCTTTTTTTCCTCTCTCTGTTTCCACGGTGACACTCAGATCATGGACTCATGATGGCAACAAGAACCATATCACAATCACCAGTGACATTTTGTGTGTACCTTATACCAGTGTAAACCAAAACCTACATAGATTTCTCTCTCTTTTACCTTATACCAGTGTAAACCAAGATCATCGTTTTCTCTCTCTTAATACAAACAAGGTCCAACTAGGGAGCCTGTGTAGCTCACCTGGTGGAGCACGCACCCATATATAGAGGCTTAGTCCTCAATGCAGTGGTCGCAGGTCACATCCGACCTGTGGCCGTTTGCTGCATGCCATCTAAGCTGTCCTATCTAATAAAGGCCTAAAATGGCAAAAAAAAATAACGAGATCCCATCTGGACCCGAACTGGGCTTGAAATTTACATGTGGTCAAGACATCAACTAAAGTAAAATCTAGGCAACATTTCAGCTGTTCTGTGAAGTTTTGACGCGTTTTCTTAATGAATATACATGAAATGTAGAGCAGGGTAATTTGTAAGTGTCCACCAGTTGTAGACAGGGGCAGTGTATCTGCAGTATGTCTGGCCCCCCATGGACCCGGGTCTCCGCAGGGCTGTGCTCAGGATACTAAACCATGCCAAATGAGGAAGAGGAGGTGCAATCCTCCCTGGGACCACATGAATAAATCAGCCTACCACCCGGTGCTTCTGTATCGGGGCAAAGACTGACTAGAGGAGTGTGCATACAGAGAGACGTGCACAAACACATGCATTCATTCATACATGCACTCATGCAGAAGAGAAACTGAAAAACAGGGACTGTAGGTGTGATAGGTGTAAAACACTAGTAGCTGTCTGCTTGTTTTGGCGGGTTAGAGACAGACTTTATGATACAAATATCAATGAGAATATTTGTGTTGGCGCTCTGTCAATAATGTCAATTTAACTGCAAGGCTCATCATCCTGCCTGTATTGTATCATAATGGAGAATCAGTGGGGGATATAAGCCTGCCAAGTCCTCAGATCATTGTGCCATAGTCATGTTTGGCTTGCAAGCCAATGTTTCAAGGCACAGACAACTTTCAAAACATACACCTTCTGTAGCGGACGAAGATGGATGGACACCTTCTGTAGCCTATATTTGCACCCACTTGATAAAGGAAAGAGGAACAAAGATGAACACGGCTGCTGTGAAGAAGTGAGCACTTAGCTGGGACAAACACACACATAGACAGGGAGTGGAGGCACAATTGGAGGTGGAAAAAGAGAGCACAGGAGCGAGAAGGCAATAGGGGAAGCACAGAGGAAGGCAGACAGAAAGAAATATTGACAAAGCCTAGATATACACATAAGTCACCCGACACGACCCGTCTGCTCCCTGTATTTTATAGAGCTGCTCTGCGCTGGCGGAACAGCATGACAGGCCAGTTCCTTCAACGGAAAATATGGTCCCTCTCTACCCTTCCGCCTCTTGCTCCGCTATCACTCCTGTTTTCTGTCTATCCCACCTGATATCATTCTGTCACCTCTGCACCGGGCTCTTTTTTCCATCATCCCCCCTATTTCTTTCCTCCCTGTTCTCGCATTTTTATTGGTGCTCTACATTCCGCCCGTCATGTTTCACTCCTCTGTTTCTATCCATCTTCATGTCGCTCTCTTAATCCCCTCTCATTTGCTCTCCCTGGCCCTCATCCCTCCTGTTACTCTTCCTGCTCTCCTGGTGCCGTTTCTGCGTGCTGTCCCATTTCCACCTACTCCTCTCAGTTTCCCTCATTCTTCCTGATTCATTTCCTCTCCGCTATCCTTTCCATTCATCCCCCCCCCCCGCCATTTGTGCTATCCCCACCCCTCTCTAACCCAAGCTGTCCTTTGTCCATCTTACACCTTTCCAACTATATTTTCTTCTGACCCCCATGGTTTTCCTTTAGTTCATCTCTCACTCTTGTCTCTCTATCACCCCTGTTAACTTTATCCATCCACTTCTTTAAACTGAATACCTTAGCTTTACTTCTGCCCTTTCCTTTCTTTTTGCAGCTTCTTTCAGCTTCCTTATGTCTTTTGTCTCTCCCCTTCTTGAAATAAGCATATGCATTCACCACATTATCCACTATTTTGCTGTTCACACTGTTGTCTTACACTCCAGCCCATTCCCTCCCTCCCTTCTTTCTTTTCTTGTTCATTCCTTTTTTTTCTGTTTATTTCTTTCCTCTCTTTTCTTCTTCTTTCTTTCTCTTTTCTCCCTCTGCATTCCAGCCAGCCCTCCCTCTCTCCTCCGCAGCCTGAGCACAGAGCCCCATGTGTCGGAATCAATTAGGGCTGAGAGCCGTCGCGGCCGCTCTTTCACGGAGGTAAATATTAAACTGCACCAAGCACCGAGGAGGAAGAGAAGGAGAGAGAGGAGGGGAGAGTGGGAGCCCTCCATCCCTAATCCACCGCATCGATCAGGCGGGGATGAGGGTAATATATTATTTTGACAAGATACGATTCTCCGACGCGCACCGCTATCCCCGGCGATCGATTTCTTTTTTCTCTCCTTTTTTCTTCCCTTTTCTCCCCCTCAGCGAGTGGGACAGAGTTTGTGTGTTACTGTGTGTGTCAGAGATAGGGTGCGCGTGTGTGTGCGTATTTGTGTGTCTGTGTGTCTTGGTGTGTGCATGTGCACCGGAGTGTGGATGGGTGACAATAGGAACAGCATTAGGAAATGTGGGGAAGAGATGAGGATGGTGCTGCTAGTAGGTCTGCACTTTTACAAACAAGCTCCTGTCTAAACAGCTAAATCACACGCTCACCCAAAGATGGATCGTTGAGAGGAGAATCTGTGAATAGTATTTTGCGTTTATTTTCTGGGGTATATGCACAGTGCAGCATACAAGCCAGGATGTCAGTTTTACACTTAGTCAAATAGGCAGAGATGACCTATTGTAAAGTTAAGTGTCCTCCCCCGCACAGTCCCCTCTGCTCCTGGGCCTCCCCTCTATATCGCTTTGTAAACTGTGTCTAAATGCTAAATTCACAGATCAATTTTTTTTATTCAACCTCTCCCCCCATCAATGCGCTCCCTCTGCCCCTGTCCTCCTCAAACAGCTTCACATCTTGCTGTCCTCCAGTGATGGAGAGTGTCCTACCAGCCTTATGTATGTATGTATGTATGTCTGTGTGTGTGTGTGTGTGTGTGTGTGTGTGTGTGTGTGTGTGTATGTGTGTGTGTGTGTGTGTGTGTGTGTGTGTGTGTGTGTGTGTGTGTGTCTGCATGCCTGAGTCTTTGTATGCAACTTATTCTTACCGCAGGTCATAGAAATAACACAAAAAGCTTTCACACCACCTCCTATGGACAAAGATAGATCTAGTTTTTGCAGTGCTGTATTTGTAGTTTTATCAGAAAAATACAAAATTACTGTTATTAGCTTGTGTGATGTTTTTTAATTGAATTGGTAGGGTGATACCCACTGAGGATCAACAGCAGCTCTGCACAGCTTTTAGTTTAATTGTTTTGTTTCTCTGACCCACAGATGGACGGCATGGTTGAGTCTCACAGCTCTCATGAACCCCGTAAACAAAACCATAAGCAACCATCTAATAGGCTTGCGTGAAGGTGAATACATGCTACCTGGCTAGCATGGAACTGCAGGAAATCAAAGTAAACCAGAAGCTAGAGAGGGAAGTCCAGCTTTCTATTTTCTTAGGTGCTGGTAGAGACCAAAATGTAGCAACAAGGCCTGTAAATAAACACCAGAAACATAATTCTACTGTGATGCTCAAGCATGCTGTGTCTGCTGGATGCGTAAGTAGGCAAATGTTTGCTAACAGCTGGGTTATAACTACTTGATAAGATGTAAGTATATCCAACCCTGTCACCAGACAAGAGCATAGATGATTATGCAAAACCTCAGAGTACATTCAGCGTTTTTTGTAACGTCAAACGCCACTTCTTGAACATGACTGCTTTCTACAATATCTGTGCATATAACTACAGTAAGATCCAGTTTAGTGAAAGATTGTGGGTATGATTTTTTTATGATTAGTTTAATAAGAAGCAAACATTAATTGCCTGTGACGTGATGCGAACATGCTACACACCAATCCACCACTAATGTAATACCTTGGGTATTTGGCTGGTATACTGTATCAGGTGCTCTGTTTCTGTGGACTTGTTTTGGGTTGTTTTCTTCCCCATAGTGGTCAGAAATTGCTGAATGCAGCTTTAAGTTTAAGTTTTTTCTGGGGTTAGGGTGATTATAGTAACTGTCATGTTAAAGCAGGGTATATATATATATTTTTTAAATGCATCATACAAATAAAACAAAAATACAAATGAGCTCCTACAAATGAGATCAGGCTTATGCATGAGTTTGTGTGAGTGCTTTTACACTAACTATCAAGGTTATCCAGTCCCTGTGAGTGTATCAAGAGCGTGCACAATTATATAAACCATTTCTATATGCAAGTGTGCGTCTGTGCTCTGTACGTATGTAAGTATGCATGCACGTGTTTTGTGTGGACGACAGTTTGGCTCCAACCTGTCCTTTTGAGTGTTATGGTGATACAAACAAGTCATGTCTCCATGATGCACACACACCCCGGCACCCGACCAGTTTCCTCTCTCAGAAAGCTCTGTCCAAACAAGCACGACATCACCCGCTGGTGTCTCCTCCAGCTCGCTCCACACTCTCTTACTCCTTGTCTCCCACTTTCTCTGTTTCTGCCTGCCGCGACTTAGTTTTCCTCTTTCTTTCTGTCCTCTCTTGCTTTTATTGTGCCATTTTCTGCCACTTTGGTCCAAGAAAGGGAGGCCGTAATGCAATCTCTCCCCCTCTCTGTCCCCTGCTGTGAGGGAGAGAAGCTTGGCCTGTGTGCTGGGCCGGGGAGAAGGGGGAGAGACGGGGTCAAGGTGAGCTCTAATACACTATTGATCCGCCCCAATTGAAAACCTGATGGAAATTTTACCCCCCTCCCCTCCGCTCCCTTTCTCCTCATCCTTCCCCCGCTCTCTCTCTCTCTCTCTCTCTCTGTTTTTCTCCCCCCTCCTTTCGTCTACCGCCCCCTCTCCCTTCCTATCTCCCACTCTTCTCTTCCCTTATGTCTTTTTTCCTTTCCTGTGTGTATCCTCACTGGTGTCTAGAGTCTTCCTCTTTTTCAGTGTCTATCGCAGTTCACTCCAATCTGTTTTCTCTCCCAGCTGAATGTCTCTTTCAACCGCTGACCACTTTCTCTCCCTTGCTATCTATCTCCATGCTGGGTAGCACTCTGCCTCCATGTCTTTTAAACCGTGTCTCTAATCATTTCCTCTCTTCCCTTCTCCTCGTTTTGGTCTCGCCAGCTCCCCTTTTTCAAGCTTGTTCCTCTCTTTTTCCTTTAAATCCCTTGCTACTCCACCCCTCCCTGCTGTTTCTGTCTCGCTCCCTCACTCATTTTCCCTCATCCCTCTCTCCGAGTGTGCATCAGATGGTCCATTTCTCTCTAAACCAGTGCATATTGATCCCAATGGCAGTAGCATGCAGGGTGAGGGCTGTGAAGACCGCTGCTACAGTGTATTAAACGCCACAAACGCTTTGGACGTGGGGCCTGAGACACGCCTCCCCGGCAGGGCCCTGTCAATAGCTGCTCCCTCCTGTCAACAGCAGCCAAATGGCCTCTCAATCTGGGACTTGTGATGGGTTTCAGATTGGTTCACAGAAACTGCAATAGATGCGCCACAGAAAAATAGACAGAATCTTGATGGGAGAAAAGCCAGGATACAAAAATGAAATTAAATAAGGAGATGTGTACAAGGTAATTGTTCCTATAATGGTGAGCTGCTTTTAAAAAATAGATGTATTCAGCATTGATATACTATAAGTGAATGAAATCATGTAAAATAATTTCCAATGAAATGCCTAAAATGTTGCAAAACAAAATCTATGACCTCAGGTTTCAATTTGCTCCATTCTTTGCCTTAACAGGCTTCATAATAACACACTCTTGTCCTGCAGTTATGTGGAACGGCAATTACGGAAGCAGTCGAGTGTGCTATATACTGTTCAAGCACATCCAACAAAAGAGGCACAAACACTGGGAAGGCCAGAACAATAGAGATGGCAGCAACAGAAGTAAACCTTTTACAGCTACCCATTACTTTCCCACTTAACAAGAAAGAGCACAACCTCTCCCTCTCACTGACTCTATGCAGAGTTGGCTGCTATCACCGCACTGCTTGAGTGGGAGATAAATGGAGTGAGTGTATGTATGTGTGCGTTTGATTTATGTACTGTTGTGTACGTGTCAGACGGCCGAGCTATCAGGACCACCATCTCCCAATAGACATAGAAATGCTACAGCAGTGGAGGGACCCCTGTGTCGACCCTGAGACCTCTGATACACATCTGGAACAACAGAGCACACCGAGCTGGGATTGGAGGGGTTTGGCGGAGGAGGAGGAGGAGGAGGAGGAGGAGGAGGAGGAGGAGGAGGAGGAAGGGAGCTACCTTCATTGCTTCTGTGCTTTTTTTTTCATTTTCATTCAAAGGAGATTCTTCTTCACTTTGTCCCTCGCTCTCCGTCTGTTTCTCCTCACTGCCCTTCTCTGTCTCTTGCTGACGGGAGGGTAACGGCCTGTGTGCTTCCACCTGAAACTAAACTTTACAACTTCTGTCCGCTCTCAGAGGAATAATCTCACAGGTAGCAGAGCTCCAACATGCAGACTGGAGGTCCTGGTTGGTTGCTTTCACATTAAGCTTCGGTCAACAGTGTTACTTCTGTATGGTCCTGATCTCATGGGAAATGTCTGTTATTCAAAGGATACCAGTGTGTAAGAAAACCAGCACCAAAACCTTATGTACTACAAATTAAAAAAAATTATAATATATATATTTCACCTCTCACCCTCAGTTTGCCCTTCAACAGTTTTACATGTAAGTCGATCTATTGTGCATGTAGTCAAATGTCACAACAAAATAATTACATCTCTCAGTTTGAAATGAGTCGCCATGTTTTCTGTATACATTCTATTGCCTCTAATTTGTCCACTAACAGGCGTTCAGAGTTCAGACACCTGTTTTATTTTCCCACTTTTCTCTTTCAATCACTCTTTTCTTCTCTCCCTCGCTGTCTCCTCTCTTTCTCCCCCCCTCTCTTCAGCCTCTCCATCTATTTCTTTCTCTCTAGGAAGGAATCAGTCTCACCTTAATTGCTCTTAAATCGGATTAATGACTGACCGGGGACAACTTGACTTATAGTAAATCTCTTCCTCTCCCCTCTTCTCGTACATCACTCTTAAACATTTTATCCTCTCTTGCTCCCTCTATCTTTTGTCCTCTCTTTTTCTGTCCTCAGCCCTTTCTTCCTGCTCGCTCTCTTTCACCTCCTCTACCTCCTTCTTTCTCCATTTTATATCCCTCCTTCTTTCTCCTCTCTCTCCATCACTCTCCCTGCGAGTCAATCATTATTTCATCTTTTTGGACGCACTCTGTCATGCTTCAGCTCTGCTCGTCATCCGGGTCCCTTCATCATTTTTCCCCCTCTTCTTTTTGCACTTCTTTCAACAACTTTCTATCATCCTTTACCTTCATCGTCCTGAGATTTTGCCAAAACCTCTTTGACTTGGCTGTCACTTTGTCTCTCCACTTTGTCTCTCTCCCTCTGTTTTTCTCTCTCTACAAGGTTGACCAGTCGCAGGGTGTTGTGTAAGCGCATGTCGATGTGGTCCTGTCATTGCCTCCTAAGTGCTTTGGCAATACTAGGGATCTGCTGTCATGCCAGTGCAACTAATCCCAATCGAATTACACTAAACTTGTATTGAGATGAAGATAAAGGACATGAGCGTCTGTCTGTGTGATTGCTCAAGCAGCTCTCTCGCACCCAGGTGGGGAAAAAAACACACACATTCAAGAAATCAGTTTTGGTGACAATTACACCATTTTGATCGTTAACCTAAATGAGATGAATGCCAATAAAACCACATACAAGAAATAAAAAGTGCATTACAACTCAATAAAAAAACAACTGTCACCATGTCATCCTGGGGTGATCTTTGTTAAGGGTATAAAGGGCAAAGAAATTGTGCCACCTTCCAAACCCCTGCAGTTCAAAAAGCTGAGAGAAAAAAGAGGCCAGCCTTGTGGACAAAAGCTCATTTTCCTCTTGGTTGCACACTGCTGCAGGCAGGCTAACATGCCACAGGAGAATTCAACCACTCATACACCTTTGTTTTCCTCACGTTTTTCTCAACTTTACACACACAGCAGCAGAGCCATAACTGAGAGTGAACCAGGATTTCTATGTCAACCCAGAAGGCATGTGCATGGCTTGTCGAGCCTGAGGCGAATTCGATGATCTAAGAGCCACAAAGTTGTCCCTTTTTTTTATCGTGACAGAGAAAAGGAGAATCTGTCATTTCCAAATGCGGACACATTTGTTCACGTTCCAGTTTTGCTTTGAGCCATTTCCATGTCTCCTTCTTTCTTCCATTTCTCTCCACTCGCCAACTCCTTCAAACCCTCCACCTCCCAATCTCTTTGCATGCCCATCTGCTTCACAGGGCTCCTGTATCTGTCCTCTCTCTCTCTCTCTCTCTCTCTCTCTCTCTCTCTCTCTCTCTCTCTCTCTCTCTCTCTCTTTCCTGGATTAAGCATTTATCTCGGTGGTCCTCCTTTTGGCCCTAAACGCCCGTGAGGACGATAAGAGTCGCTGGGATTTGTCAAATTGTGCACCATTGATTAACTGACCTTTCACGCCTGCAAGTCTCTCAGCCACTCCACTAACTGCCGACAGGCTAGATAGAGAGATATATGGATACATCTGGCTGTTATTATTGTGTACAAGTTTGTAGTTACCAGGTGTGGCAGCGAGAGACGACAGGGGTATGAGGGCCACGGGAGAGAGAGGGGGGCACGAGGGAGATGGTGGGAAAGATACAAAGGAGTCCTTCAATTGCCCTATAGGCTTAGAGTGTAACAGGTAGAAGTGTGTTTACAACCAAACAGTAATGCCTGTTGAATAATGAATAATGAAACACAAATTTTAATGTGCGCCAAGGGGCTAACATCAGATAAGTAGAATTAGGATGGAGCAGAGGAGCCAGAGGATACTTTCAGACATTGGCTGCCCGGCTGGAGGAGCATCCTTCATGTGACCAGTTATGGCCAAGGGCTATTGCATAGTGCACTGGACACCTTTGATTATTCACAGACAGGTCTGTGCGGCTTCATCACCGACACATTTTCAATAGCAAGAAAGAGGTGTTTGAAAAAACAAAAAAACAAACCCTGAATCCAAAGCTGATCAAGGTATCTGACCAAGGAAATCTTGCAACGTTCAAAATTGTTCAAAACTTCAAAATGATATCACTATCAAAATATCTGTGTTCATAATAATCTGAGTTCCTGAGTTAACAGTCAGTGAGAGTCTCAAAGGTTTCCTATTGTGCAGTAATATATCTTTAAAATCAAAAATATAGTCCATATAAAATTACAAGTGTCACAATTTCTATCTCCACGTGGACACACTTGGCAGTTGTGATCTTCAATTTTAAATTAACAACACATGACTCCTTCCATGGAAAAAAACATTTTGACCTGAAGTGACTTCACTTCCTATAATGTGATATGTAATATTTGTGGATATAATGAGCGTGGTTTTAAAAGACAAATGAAGGCAAGTGTAAAAGAGAAGCAGCGAGAAAAGCAGAGGGAGACTGAGATATTGGCAGGTTGGAGGAGGAAGTTCACCCACCTGGACCTCCGCGTCGCCCCGCCTCAGAGATGCACCTGAGGCCGAAGCCCGATCACCGTCTCTCGGACTGGACTGGAACTGGTTCGCCGCTACGCTTGTTGTTCCGACCCGGAAGGGAGGAGGTCAGAGGGGAGAAGTGCCGCTGTCGCGCTGCACAAATGCGTCACTAAAAAAAAAAAGAAAAGAAAAAACAGATAGTAAATTAAATTATAATTATGGACACAAAAGACGAGTCTGTGTGAAAAAAACTTTTCATTCAAATCAGAAAAAAAATGAAATAAGAGCAAATGAACTCCGGGACCGGCGACGTGTCGGTCCAGCTGAGTGGAGCCGATCCTGGCGCTAGTGTTTTGTTGTTTTCCCGCAGGACTGCTGCCACATCGACCACAGATCAATCACCTTATTTACTCTTTACTGTCATACAGTAGAGGAAGAGATGCCAGTATGAGAAAAAAATCACTAATACCCCATATACATGACTTAAATAGTAATAAGGTAGCATCTCCCTTCTTCTTAGTGCGTCTTTTGCGCAATTATTTGCAAATAACTTAGCCTATAATCGCAATTGATGGTATTCATGTGTCGAGTCGATGTCTCTACAATATTCCAACCAAATCCCCTAGAGTGACTTATATTTCTGCTGCATTTATGTGGAAGTCTTCTGAAATGTATATATGAGGTTATAGCTCTATTTGCGCACCGGGTGTATCCGGGTTTATCGGTACACAGAGCGGATATACAGAGGCCCTGAACGCAGCTCAGCGAGAGGCTCGGCTGTCTTGTTATCGATATATGAGAAGGTTGCTGGAAAGGATATTGACCGCACTAACTAGCCGCACTTTGATCATACGAAATTGCTTTCCAGATGACAACACATTAAGGATGAGAGCACTTTTTAAAAATCAAAACCTGCCTCTCGCAGCAGTCAGAAGTTTCTTTTTCCGAATGGAGGTGGAGATGAGAAGAGGTGAGAGCCCCCATAAGTCGACTGCCTTGATGAATAAAAGAAAGCCAATAGTCTATTTCCATGAAGAGGAAAAACAAAAACAAAGAAAAGAGAAATATATTAGGAAGGGCTACATCCAAAATCATAACCCGAAAAGAAAGTGTAATTGAAAGCATATAGACATATAGGCTATTGGACATAATAAAAAAAAAAAGACTCAGGTAAAATCTACAAAGAAAGAATTTAATACAAGATTATGATTCTAACAATTCTCTAAAAAAATAAAGCAAAAGAATGGAAACAAAGATAAAAAAGAAATAGCCATGTTTATATTTTCTTTCTGACGGCGAGTGAATTACGGACGGAACAGCAGTAAATTAGTTACGTATTTTTATTCTTAAAGATTAAATGAAATACATTAATCGGAGCAAATACAATTATAAAATGACTTTTTGGAAGAATCTAATAAGATATTTTTTTATAAATATAAATGAAGTGGAAAAGGAGGAGTTTCAAGTTCTAACAGGATGCTTTAAGAAATAAACTCTTGAGTGTAGAGTATTCCTTCGATATAATAGCCTTATAATACTACTACTACTACTACTACTACTACTAATAATAATAATAATAATAATAATAATAATAATAATAATAACAATAATAGGTTATTACTAATAATAATAATATTACTTTAAAACGAAAAGAAGTGTTATCCTGTTTGTTATATGGAAGCAAGATAATGCTATCGATTATTATTATTATCATTATTAATATTGTTATTATTGTCAATATTATAACCCCCCACCCCCACCCCCCCATAAAGAAAATGAGCAGAGAAGGTCTATCAGTGGCTGGAGAGATATTTATAATTATTTGCCTGCACAGTGTGGGGTAAATAGCAGCAGCGTTAAAGCGCTGATATTATAATAACACAATTAATTGGACGGGTTAACGAGTTCAAAGGCAGCCGTGCAGAGGTGAAGGATGAAGGAGGGGAGGGTGAGTGACGTGGGGAGAAATTTCTCCCAAATGCCATTTAATGTCGGAAATATTACCACCAAGTATCGACAGCACAGAGACGGATGAGACGGCCGGCGAGAAGCGACACAAGAGCCACTGAAATAATCCGATTAAATCGGCCTGAGACTGGAGAAGAGAGGGCTCAACACGTTGGCCTGAAACTTCACACACAGGAAACACAGACGGAACAGGAGAGAGAGAGAGAGAGAGAGAGAGAGAGAGAGAGAGAGAGAGAGAGAGAGAGAGAGAGAGAGAGAGAGAGAGAGAGAGAGGTGATGTCTGATTGTAAAGTTACAAAAACCCCAAACTACATTTTTAATGATTCCGGAAAACAACTATAAATCAGAAAAAAAAAAAAAAGTATTATTTTTATTTATTCCCTTGTACTTAATTAAAACAAATACCTGCAGAATAGATGGAACAAATATATAACAATTATTATTAATGTTATTCTATGTTTCGTTAAATGTATTTGCTGTTACTGTAAATTAAACAAATAAACCTAAAGCTTTCTTCAATTGTAAATCTTGTTTTTTTTCTGTCAGAAAAACACGCACACACTCCCACGCAGCAAACGTTGTTGCGGCAGGCTGATGTTGTGTAAAGTTAGATGTGAATAATTGACGCCAGGGTTAGGGTGGATCCATTGATCGATCTCTTAATCTGCAATAGTTACATGCGTGTATTGATTTACAAACACTGTTTATCTGGATATATACTGGCACAAATAATTGATGGAGTAGCTTACACCAATGGCGCACATAAATATGCATCAAAGTTGTAAGGGGGGTAAACACCTAAAAAGAAAAAGAAATCTGAGGAGCGACCAGCGGATCCACATAAAGATGAGCACAGCCTATTCCAAATATTTTTTCAAGTTCGGCTCTGCACTGTATCGATGCGCCCACATCTGAAACAAACATGCGAGACTGAGAACACATATATAAATCATCGGCTCCACTCTTGTGAGAGTAAACTTCGATATTTTCCTTTGGTAAACACATTGACGGATGGTCACATGGTCCAAGAGTTGGAACTATACTTGGTTGTTTTTTTAGGGGGTGAGGGAAATGTGGATTTGTGTAGAACTGGGAATATAAACTGAAACATGTTGGTATAGAGGGCTATAATTAAAATTCTTTCAAACAAATATGGCTCTTCAAGGCAGGAGGGTGAACTTGAAATTGATTACAAATTTAAATCGAGAAACTAAAACAATTGATTGATTGATTGATTGATTAGGATAATTAAGTATGTCAGATAAACCAAAATAGTAGCACGTGCAATTACATCCCACATCTGAGGATAAAGCACAAGCAGCATGACACAAAAAAATAAATACAAACGAGCCCAAATATCTCTCACACACACACACACACACACACACACACACACACACTTTCTAACATATTTATAAAGGTAAATTATCCGGGGTCACTCACTCCCGTGCTCTCTCTCTCACACACAAACACACCAAAACACTCACACACACGCAAAGATGGACCAGAGAGAGAGAGAGAGAGAGAGAGAGAGAGAGAGAGAGAGAGAGAGAGAGAGAGATGCACCGGCTGAGGTCTCGTGCAGCTCTGTGTGAGTGGCTGTTTAATTGACTGATTGATACGGCGGTGTGGAGGTGAGGGCTGGACGCCTTAACAAATAGAGACACTTAAAGGCTAATCCGGGCCAACGCCGACAGCAGTCATCAAAGTGCTCCCGTGTAGCCGAGACTTTTACACATGCAAACCAAAACCAGGATACTTATTTCCCTCTTCTGCTGTGTGTTGTGCTTACAAATGACTTACACTTGCACAAAGTTTCCGAAAAGAAGTCGAGAGCTAATAAAACTAAATCCAGGCTTTCAGATAATGGCAGCAAAAAGAGGCTGCGTAAATTACGCACGTTTCAACTTTTTGGTTACAATGCAATCCTCAAACTGATGATACAGGGAAACAAGTATTCCAATAGCAAAACCATTAAAATAATGAACACTAATATCGCCAGCACAAATCGGTCATGATCATATTTTAAACACACTCACTAGTGCACAACAACCATAACTTTTTCTCCTCGAGAAAAAAAAACAAAAATCCCCCAAAAACAAAAACAAAAAGGTTAAATATTAGAGCCTATTATATAATGAACAAAGCGGACAACATACCTCCGGTTTTTATTTTCAGGAAGTGGTGTTAAAGCGCTCACCGGCTGAAGTGCGACCAGTCTATCCACACGCATTCACTCTGACGGCGCAGCGAGCCAGCGACCGGAGAGGCAGCACTACTACCAACCTGAACCCGGGGAGGAGAGCGGAGGGAGGGAGGGGGGAGGAGGAGGAGGGATGAGAGGAGGTGTGTATCTCTCTCTCTCTTTCTCTGTGTGTGTGTGTGTGTGTGTGTATAAGTAGTTAATTAGTAAATCCCCATTCGCTGTGCCTCGGGTCGGTTTGTTTTCCCCGGTCGACAAGCCGAGAGGAAAGAGAATTTGAAGTAGGATTCGACCCGTTTCCGCTCCTGTGTCTCATATATGAGGTTTGTGTGTGTGTGTGTGTGTGTGTGTGTGTGTGAGAGAGAGAGAGAGAGAGAGTGTGTGTAGTGTAATGATGAGTGTGTTTTCTCTTTTAGGGATATCTCTGCCACCACAAGAGGAGCCTCTCCATCTCCCCTCTGTCTCCCCCCCTACTGGCCACCAAGATGCCACCAACCAACATGTTGACCCCAAAAGTTGCTCAACTTGAATTAGGGAGCAATGACCCAAAGAAGCAAAGAAAATGGTCAAATGAAAGAGTAGCTGGTCCCAACAACAACTGGGTTCATTGTTCCTGACAGTGTTTGAAATTACATAAAACCTCCACCTAAACCCAAAACTGGATAGACTGAAACTAGACGAATCACTGCTAGCTTGCCACAACAATATTATTCTTCCATGAATGTAAAGGAAACCAAAAACGCCACTCACCAAAGCTCGAGCTCTACCTGTCAGTCTGGCTGTAGTAGACTAAGAAGAGGAAACTTACTGTTGTTGTCAACAATTTCCCGCTGTCCCTGCAGCAAAATCCACATTACGATGAAACTCATCTGTCTTCAACTCAATATTACCTTTATCAACCGTCTGCCTAAAAAAGAAACACACACACACACACACACACACACACACACACACGGCTCTGGTGCCAGTAAATCGACTCTGCCCTTGATAACTTTAATTATTTAATTGATCCCCAATCAGCAACTTAATAATCAATTAGGTAAACCTATGGAGCTCACTTGAGTGCAGAGAGCCGGAGTCTATGATAACGGAATCAAAAAATGAGAGGAGAAGTGAAGGGATCGAACGATGAGGAAAATGGGACTGAAGCTGGAAGGAAGAACGGAATGCTGTGTTGTCTGCTGGGTGTCTAGTTCAAGTTCCTCTGACTTATAATGACTGTGACAGTGGAATGAGGTCACATTCTTGTACTGATAACATAACATGCACCCACTGCTAAAGAGGGTAAGGGTCACATCAGATGTTGAAAGGAAAAAGCAGCTTTAGGAGGGGATCGTTTTTGTGCCGAGCAGAAGTAAGATGCCAGTGAGAAGTATTTTCACTGGTGATAGTGGATTGACTGGACTAGAGTTGAAATGATGAATCACCTAATTGATTAGTCAGAAAATCAATTAGCAACTATTTTGATTATTGATTTTTTGTTTAACTTTTTAATGCCAAACATTCAATGATTACATTATCTGAAATAATGATTTGCTGTTTCTTTTTCTGATTTTACATCATTGTAAATTGAATATGTTTGGGTTTAGGACATCATCTTGGGCATTTTTCGCCCCTTTCAGACATTTCATAGGCCAAATGTTGGATCAACTAATCAAGAAAACAATCAGCAGATTGAACAATGATAAAGATGATCATTAGTTGCACCCTTTTAATAATTTGCTCCTCAGTCCCTTAACTTGTGTTTAAACAGTCCTTTTTCAAAATGTATACAAAACTGTTGGAGGCCAAAAAACATTGAATGCTTGGAGCAATGTTGGTACAACATGGCCATGGTCCAAGCCACAGCCATACACATACGTCACCACACACTCAGATACAACCCATGCACCTCTTTATCGCCCTCTAGTGTCGACTGCTGATCTCAGCCTTCACTGCTTGTTAACCCCTCCAGCTGACACTTTCTCAACTCCTTTCCTAGATTTTTAGGTTCACACCTGCAAACAGCTGCACTGGGAGTAGCTTTTTGTATTTGTTTGTGTGTATGTATTTTTTTTCTTCTTACTGTATGTCAAGCTTGTGTGTGTGTGTGTGTGTGTGTGTCGGGAGGAGGGAGTATCAGACGCTCACACACTCAGCAGATGAAAGCTTTGCCAATACTGCGAGTCCCCTAGGGGGCATGGCAATATTGATGTGACCACTGGTGTGTGTGTGTGTGTGTGTGTGTGTGTGTGTGCGCGTGTGTTGTTGGTGCATGACAGTATTTGCACATGTATGCAGTGTCTGTTGCATTTGTACATTTGCCACCTCTAAAATCCAAAAGGGCAAAAGCAGAAGCAGACACTGAAACGTGCCAGTAACCTCTAACCTCTGATCTCAGACCAGCACATTCTAATGTCCATAGCGGGGTGCTTTTTCTTCCCCGCCGATCCCTGCTCGGCAGCTGGAGCGTCTGTGCCTCTGACACCTGGGAGGTATATGTGACAGAGTGGGGAGGCGCTGGAAGAGGATGAATAACTGACCTATCACATCCCCATTGACTGAGTTAATTAATATAAGTAGAGCAGGGGATTCTTAGCTCACTTTTCACTGTATGGATTTGCTGTCTCCTCACATTTGGTATGTTTTATGTCTATTCAATGCAAATCCAATGTGTGCTGTCCCGCAGCCCGATCATGACAGCTAATTTTGGTATGTGAGCTGTTCTGATAGGGTGGATTTTAATTGTGGCACAACACAGGGCCTCGCTGTGACTGATTGATATAAAATCTCATGTGAATGGATGTCAAATTGCAGCAGAGAGAACTGGTAAAAGGCTCCCATATACCGTGCATTATATTTCCGCTTGAGGCTACTGTATACTTGTCAGTCTTTATGCATCTTTCAGATTTGATCACGCTAAAATGCAATGTTTTAAGAGAATAGCGGAGGTTCTTGTTAGCACATAGGAGTGGGAAGCAGTGAGAGCAAAATAAGAGGGACAGGAAGGAAGGACAAGGAAATCCTCATAGACTCTCTTATACATGCAAACACTTTCTTCTTCTTTGTGGGTGTGAAAGACAAAAGAAAGAGAGAGAGGAGCACTGGGGGAAATGAGCAGGACAGACAGGAAGACAGGCAGAAGAAGATGGGAAATGGAGAGAAAAGGAGGGGAAAGAGAGCAAGAAAGAGCTCCACTGCCTAGTCTTAATCTGAGCTGTTCTGATCAATAGCCCATTTCCCATTGTTGCCAGAGCTGTTCGATCGCTACACCACGGAATTAACACACCCACTTTAATCTAGGGGGAGAGGAGCGAGGGGAGGGAAAGGAGGGGGGAAGGGAAAAAAAGGGGGTTAAGGGGCTGAGTGGGGAGCAGCTGTGGAGGCATTCTCAAATGAAATCAAATCTAATTGTTATCACTGTAGCCGCTGCACTTATTACTACCACTGTTACAATTATCCACCCACCATATAGCTCTTTTTCTCCCTCTCATACCTTGCGTCATGTGTTGTAAACTGGACGTAAATAATCCGAATTAGTGTTTGTTTCATTTTGCCGGCTGTAGATTGGATTGGGAGGTTGGAGGGGGGAGAGACTTGGCACATTCCTCGGTGACAGGGAATGGAGTTTGTGGTCAGGTATATTGTGCCGGATACACTCTAACATCTGGGTGTCTCAATTAAGCTCGGCTGCTGTAAGACTGGTTCAGCAAGGTTTCACGAGATAATGCTGTTATGTTACGAGAATGTGTTCGAGATCGCAGTGTAACCTTATTAAATGGATCGCCATGACATTTTGAACAGAAATGTATCGTTTCCAGAGGATGAAGCCTCATGACTTTGGTGATTCTATTACTTTTCCTCTAGCGCCACCAGGAGGTTGATATTTGTGCTTTTGAGTGAAATGTCTCAACAACTACTCAATGAATTTCCGTGAAATTTGTTAAACACATTTTTTTCCTTCTCAGGATGAATTGTAATAACTTTGGTGATCCCTTAGAGACTGATATCTCAAAACCTAGGCAAATGACGACAAAACCATTTGCATCGCTAGATACGAAATGGTATATGAAAACATTTTTGTTATTGTTGTTTTACATTTGGGTAAATTGAGCCTTTAAAATTGGATTGTGTAGCTAAAACTAAAACAGTAAGTCTGTATTGAATTTGTTGTTTTGCAAAAAAAAAAAAAAAAAGGTTTTCCAAACACTTTCTTTACGGTGACTTGAAACCAAAACTCATCTGTACGTCATAAATACATCAACAGCAGGTGCGATATGTCTTTGACTTCAAAAGACCATGGCATGTACAATGATTACAGGTTGCCACTTTCAATACATGAAATGTAATAAGCATCAGCTTAGAGTAACCATGATTTCATATCATACAGAGTGCTGGCAATCTATTCAAAATCCATTGGTTACACCAGCTACAGTCATTGCCATTATTTCTGTGTAGTCATGGGACATAATGGAACATATATTTCTTTGAGTGACAAATGAAATGCCAGTTAAGATACATATGTACTGTATCTTGAACTGCTCTGATTAAGGAGACCAAACAGGAAAACAAAGTACTTTCCCCTCTCACAACAAAGCTTTCAAATACTAATTCCATTACTAAAGTGAATACTTGTGCTTACGCAGTACCAACACTTGAGTTTATATTAGCTGTTGAATATTGTAGTCCACAGCTTTGGGTGTTGCCAAAGGAGTCTTTGCTTACTGCCTTCCACTGAGACAGCTTGAGGGGAAACCACAGCACAGAAGCTCTTCCCTGCCACCGGAGGCTATACCCAACTTTTCCTCCAATCCATTCTACTTACTCTAGTTCTTTTGAAGTCATTTCATAACAGAGCAATTTTCTCGTTAGCGTTTGGCTTTAATTGTGGGTAATTAAGCGTGCTCCAGCAGTGGAGAGAGCGCTGTTCAGAGGACTGGGGGGAAATTAGCCGTAGTTCATCTGTGAAATATGGGGTTAAGTGGGAGTCGGGGCAGGAAGAGGAGAGTGCTGAGGGGGGTCAGTGACTCCAAAACAGGGGGCACGCTGTCAAAAAAGGAAAGCTGCTTTGGGTCTAGCGGAAGATGGGAAGGTAGCAGAAAGAAAGTGGGGAACACAAACAGGTAGTTTAGCGAGAGACACAATTCAAACAGTAGCTCAACAGGGCTGAACAAGGCACTGTGGGGAGAGCAAGAAAATAATGAGGATTTGGAAGAGGAAGGAGAGAGAAATGAGTGGACACAAGCTCAAGAGCTTAAATTTGTGCCAGCATACTGAAAGGGAAAATACATGTCTGTAGCAAGATAAATACAGAAAGGAGAGGCTACATTTACTTGCATGCCATCGTACTGTAATCTGAGCATTTAGTGCATGAATTATGTGCAATAAATAGAGTGCATATAAATGGAATGATGTCGCTCACTAATGCAGGAAGTTTGACTGTAAACATGGTACACTACAGATCATTTTGACACTCTGTACAACACTCCGCATAAACAAAAGAAAAAAACAGTATTGCATGTTTCAGCAAATATTACTACAAACGTCTTGCGCATCAGATACTCTAATTGACAGGTGCATCAAGGCAAAACATTTGGAAAAAATGATGCTTTTTGTCTATATGATTTTACATGAGGAAGATCTTTGGACCAAGATGTTGATAAATGAAGTACAATTGATTGAGTGTGCAGGAAAATGAGATATATTTTAAATTAGTGTAAAATGAGTGAATTTCATACCATAGCCTCCCTTGAAGCAACAGTGTGTGTATACTGTACAAGCAACACCCTGGGGTGGCACTAACTGTCACCAAGTGGATTATGGACTTTACACAGAGTGACCCTTGATTAAATGCAGCACCCTGCTGAATAGAGCCCCTGCCCTTCGCATCCATTAATGCTTTTATTTTAACACCATAACAGCTATAAACGTCGCTATGGCCATAAAGCAGATGAGGAATGATTGGAGTCATTGACTGTACTGTCAAATGCTCAGTGGATGGGGACATACTCTGCTGGGCCCTTTATGAGTGCTTCATCCCTCGGAGGAACCATCCCCACTGACTATAATGAACCTGTTAAACCCTCTATAAATATTGGCTCCCATGCTTAGTGATCGTTTGAATACCTCCGAAATAGAGCCACGTTTGCAAACAAGTGGCTGGGCGTTGGAGGAGGTGAAGCTAATACCTAATCAATGGAGGGACGCTCCCTTGCGGTGGGGCCTCACGGAGCCTTGATTCATACAGAGGGTACGGATATATTGTGGTTTAGAATAAGCACAAAACTGCCATATTGATCAACACATTATCAGTGTCAATAGGCAAAGTTATTTCAGGAAGAAGTGGAAACTGCTGGGGTATTGTTGGCATGGCCATGCAGAAAAAAACATCAAGACTGCAGTGGGAACTAATCATGTTGTATTCATGGGGAGCATGTTGTAGATTAGATGTGAGACCAGGTTCTTCAAACCCTAGGAAATCCAAACATTCCCTAGTCGACAAAAGTAAGATTCTCTTCATGATGAAGGGAGATATTTAGATCTACGAGGTCTTAAGGGAGGCTACTCTGCTACATTTCAATTACTTAAAGGAGAATAACACTGAAATTCAATGCTGAATTATCTCATTTGAAAATATAAATTTGTTAACTAACATAGTCTGTGCCACCGTGAGATACTCCAGTCAATTGGGTATACGCCTTGGGAGTCCTTTACTTTCGGCATGTAATGTCATTTTTGACCTGCTGAGCAAAAGCAAAAATTTAGGACATAATATGATAAAAGAATGTTTCTCTACATTTAGTTATCTAAATGACGGGACATATCTTAACAGGCTACTCATCAGGTGCATTGTAGATTAATGAGTACTATTTAAGAAATGCATAAATTCACGAATGATGTAGAAATTTGAAACGCTGCATCTCCACCGAAATATAAATGGCAATGGATCAATGTGGCTTTTTTAAAGGAAGGTCAGTTGAAGCTACGAAACAGAAGAAGAAAAAAAACGTCCAACTGACCAAATGACTTATAAACTACAATCAATCTACTATACTAAAGTTTAACTGGCAGAGTTCAAATTCATATGTATACCAGCTCATCAATGGAAGCTCATCACTGTGTTCAGTCACATTTGTCAGCCTATTCACAAAGTGAAAACAACATGTTTCATCTGTTACTGCATGGCTAACACACACAGATGACATTCCTCATTTTCCAGCACATTCAACTATAGTGTACTATAATTTCATGCTGCACATTGGATTTTGATCTATAAATGAGACAATCAGCTGGAGCCCTTTCAGTTTTACAAGTGATGTTTTTGACCTTGTGTGACATTAACTTGAAATCAATGAAAAGGTCATGTACCAGGTTTTTCTTGGACACCTTTTATGTCAGGAGAGGAACTAGAGCAAGGGAGAAGCACTTTTACACAGTAAGCATCACTGCAGTATGTAATTAGTGTTTTTAAGGAAACAGAATGTTGGTTTCCTTGGAACAATCAAACACATCATCTTAAATTCAAAGACGTTGGCTGGTAGTGATCTTGGAAAATTGGCATAATAAAATGTTGAGGTGCTATTTAGACAGCGATCTGCTCAAGGATTTTCTCCATGTGTGTGTGTGGTAACAGAGCCTATGTGACCTTGACCTCTTGAGGTGCCTGAGCAGACCACCCGGGCCACAAGAATATGATGTTGAGATCTTAAACTGAGTGAAATTCCCTTTTATCACAGCATCCACAAGTTAAATATGACCATATGTGTTATGCTTAGAGGTATTGAAACGGTGATAGAAAGCTGCAACATATGGTTTAAGGAAACACAGATGCCACCTTTAAATACATGACTTACTGTTAATATAAGTCTGTGGGGATGCATTTACATGTAGAACTGAGTACACAGACTGCAGCTGCGTGGTTATGGTCACCTATACGCATACAGTATTAATCCATAATATCATAAGAGAAATACATACAATACATCAAATGTTAACATACGACCCTGCGAAAGCCGTTGTGACTTTGACAACTTTTTGAAGTGTACCTTCATTCCCCAAGTTCGTGTTCCACTTCCCCGACCGCTCTTAAACTGTTCATCTCACATTCGTCTGGCAGCAGCCTCACTCCTTAACGTCTCGGTCCCTGAAGCCGCAGTAGGATACAAATCACAAATGAAACGCACAAACACGTTTTCACTTTATAGCAGAAACCTTTTAGGAATTGTTGCCGATCTACTTTCAGGGAGACGTATTACGTACTGCGCGCTGTTCGACAACTCTCCAGCGCACGAGCGTACACAGCATACATCAATCAATTTCTGCAGGAGGTGCGCATGTTTCCCTCTCACCAAAGTGCATTATACGTCTCATGAGAATCTTATTTCTGACGCGTTTCTCAATTATTAATGCCACTTGTCAGTAACAGAATATGGAAGTAGGATGCTTACCTTCACCGATGCACATTCATTGACATGACCGGCAGCTCCCACTTGGGTTGTTGGGAATCCTGTCGATTTGCGCAGAGGACTGATGGTAATCTGGACAATTTAACAGCTCGGACCGCGCATTCTTCCACCTTCATTAAACTACATTGGTGAAGAGTTACACTGGCATGATGTTTGAGTGGCAATGTGAGTATTGCCCATGGGGTGAATCAAGATGGGGAAGTAGCGCGCAGGACTATAGCTAGAGAAAAGTTGTCCTCGGAGCAACAAAAAGTTGACAGAAAAAGAAGTGACTCCACTGCCACCAGTTATTGTCCGAAATTGGTGATGATGTAGTTTACATAAAACATCTAACCACAAAAGGAAAGCCGGGAGAGGGGAGAAAGCGCGAAGGGGAGAGATCCGGACGCGGGGAGCTGAGAGCGCAGAGAGAGAGAGAGAGAGAGAGAGAGAGAGAGAGAGAGAGAGAGAGAGAGAGAGAGAGAGAGAGAGAGAGAGGGGGGGGGGACAGAAGGTGCTGAGCCTGAACCTCCACCTCACATCAGCCAGACTGCAGTCAAGTTTCTATCAGCTGCAGACTGTGTTGTGCACGTGTTCCTGTGGACGCGAGACAGAAAATTGACCTACACAGTAAAGAGACCGCACAAGGAAAAATATATGTAGACGGGTGGTGGCCAGAAAGCGGATCGATCGGGTTATAATTTTGTCCAAAGTCGAGGGAAAATAAAGTTCATGGAGGAATGAAATTTGAAAACAGATGGCGAATCCCGTCGCCCCTAAATAAGATTCGATCTCTGGGAATGGAGTGTAGATAATATTTGGTAGGACGTTTGATGAAAATGACGGATTTTTCATTTTGGACAGGTGGGGGTAGATGGAGTGAGGGGAGAGGGGAGGGAATAGAGGAGGTGGGGGGTGGACGTGGAGGTGAAAGAGGGTGAATATGATGTGTCTAGGGACAGAAACTAAACTTGGGAAAGGAGGACGCAGTGTTTCTCCCCCCCTTCAGATTTCATCCAAGGATCTCATCCCCTTTCCCTATTTGCCCCCAGTGCGCCCCCCTTCCACACACACACACACGCACGCACGCACACACACACACACACACACACACACACACACACACACACACACACACACACACACACACACACACACACACACACACCTCCCCTCACTTTCCTCTCACCCCGCAAAGAGGGGCGGCGGGTGGAAGGAGGAAAAGGAGAGAAAACAAGAATACCAAATAAATGAGAAATTTTCGTACAGGCCCCGCTTCCGTGCGTTCCATGCTAGCAATAACAATTAAATATCGACCGCTTTCCCGGCCGGGGAGAACCTGAGATACCCAGAGACTGCCAAGTACCGAAACCCCCCTCCCCTCCATTTCTCCCCATCTTCCACATATGCACTCACTCACTCACTCTCCTCCTTTTCTCGTCATTCCCTCTCTATATACCTCTTTTCCTTCTAATCCAAGTCCATCAAGCCAATCTCTTCTAATTTGGTGTATCTCATTTCTCTTGATTCTATCCCACAACCCATTTCAGCTCCACTTTTATCATTGCTGATTTGGGGGTGGCCTCTCGGACACACTCCCATGTTCTCTCGATGCAAGAGGACTTCCTCACACCATGCATGTTAGGTTATTAAAATCAATTATGAGATTGAGATTCCTGTTGCTTTCCCTTGGATGTTAAGAGCTCAGGCTCATTAGAGCTACTGGCACACTCTGCTTCAGCTTCACTCTGACAATTGATGTGTCATTTTCAGCACATCTGTGTGTCTGGTTTTCAACACAACATGCTTATAAAGGCACTTATCCCACCAGCATTGTATTATTAAATGTAGTGCTGTGTTTTAAAAGAAGAACAAATACAGACACAGATGTGTTAAAAATGAGCAAAAACACATGGTTGCACATGGAATGTCAAAACCAGCAGAAGAAAAACAAATATCAACATGACAGACTGTAGGTAAATGGGTGAGCTGCTGTAAGACCCAGCAATGCTTCCGGAACCTCTTACTGGATTGTATTGTGTTTTCCTTTATGGAACTGTTTTCTTATCATGGATGAATACATGTTCGGCATTTTATTTGTGAAACCTGCAAGGTTTGTTGTAGAATATGGTGAGCTATAATTGGGTGATAAAAGATACAAGTGCCCAAATAAATGTTGCAGAGGTCAGTCACAACCAACCAAACTAAAGAAATCAACATGACAAATAGCATCTTTTCGGCTATGCGTTGTTAAAAGATGGCAAAATGTTGAGCTCCTGTGAGATCCACTGACTCTCTGAAAACCTCTTGCCTCTTACTAGACTGTATACTTTCATGGCATTAGTTTATGGTGGATTAATTCATTCTTGGCATTTTATTTGTGAAACCTTTGATGATCATTGTAAAATATGGTGAGCTATGATTTGGTGGGACTACAGACAGTCTAAAGGTCAAAGTGCCCATGCATCAGACTATATTGTTGTCTGACCTCTGGCAGGATTTTTCTGTGCGGTACACAAATGCACCTTTTTGGGATTTATTTCAGAACCAGTGTGGCTCCTTGTGCAATATGATGACCTATAACCTAGTGCTCTATATCCAACAGGGAACACCGAAGTTTGGGGGTTTCAGACTTTAGACCAAAAGACAAACAGGTAGACTCCATTCCTTTGCAACAACTCCTTTTGTTGATTGACGGGCCCCCTGGATTTGTGCAACTCGTGACAAGACTGCCAGAGGAGTGGCATTATGTTGGACTTATAAGTCCTGAGCACGCCAATGCCAACTTTCCAAACGAATTGCACAACTATCAAAAGTTTCTCCATCATTGAATGTTGTGTGTCTTCTCTTACTCCTCTTTATATTTTTTTCCGCCTCAGAACTTCTCTCTGCTCGCACCCAAGCCATTCAATTTCTATTTATTTCACCCCCCACTCCTCGAGCTTTCCCTCCACCGCCACCCAACACCTCCTCTCGGTCTCCCTCATCCTTCTTCTCATCTCTCCCTTTTCACACCTCCCCGCATCTCCTCGCTCGCTATTAAAACCAATTCTTCCCCTGTTTTCGCCCTAATTCTCCTCCCTCCATCCCGTCGTCTTCTCCCCTTTCCTTATACTTCCCTCCACCTCGTTATCTCCCCCGTTTGACTTTAATTAGTTAATGCATTAATTATCTACGCCCCAATACCTGCACCATTAACATACCCTCTCCTCCCTGTGGCTCCCTCTCTGCCTCACCCCGAGGCCGCTGGGCTGGAGATGCTGCATGGACACACGGGTGGGCGCACACGCACAGACACACAAAACTGTTCACTCCCTTTCCCTCCCCTTTTTACCCCATGCCTCCTTTTCACTCTATTCTATTTCTCGCTCTTCCACTCTTTGCCCCCTACCTATTTCCCCCCCAAGTCATCTCTCTCCCCCCGTCTATCTTTCTTCTGCCCCCCTATACTCTCCTCTTTTTCTCTCTGTGCCTTGCAGTCGCCTCTGCCGGCTGCATGGTCTCTCTCCCCGGCGACGGAATTATGAAAAATGCGCCCATCGACAGAGCGCCTCAGCTTCGATTAGCCGAGATGGGACATGACAGGCCGCGATCAATACTTATACCGTCCTATAACGTGTCAACTAATGAATCAATCTCGGCTAAATTTTCCATTTTTCAAAAGCCGACGCGAGAGACTGGAATATCCTCTTTTGTAAAGATATTATTATCGATTTCGTCGGCAATTTGACATCGGGGGTAGTTAATTCCACTCTAGAATAAAATTGAAAACACTTGAGATTGAAGTGAGAGAGGGAGAGAGAGAGAGAGAGAGAGAGAGAGAGAGAGAGGAGGAGGAGGGAGGCAAGGGCAGGCAGGAGGGGAGGGGGAGACGGCTGTTGACTTGATAAAAGAGAATGGGAAGATGGAAGGAAGGGGAAAGGGGATAGGAAGAAGAGATACTGCTGGCGGTGTTGCAGAGACAGAAGCAGTCTATCTATCTATCTATCTACCTACCTATCTATCTACCTATCCACGAATAAACATAAAAAAAATAAAAAAGCTAGGGAGATTATGATGAGGGTGGAAAAAACACCTACACAATACAAACTAATAAGGCCTTGCATTAAAACCTACCACATTTGTGAAGCTTATACACCTCTATTTTTGTTGCAATTGTGTCATAGAGGTGTTGAATTAACTCTGCTGTAATTTTAAAGGCTGTATATCCTGCTTCCTGTTATTTTGTCAGACTCCATTGAATAAGACATACAGTGAATAAAAGCTGCTCCTGAACATTTTAAAACATTGTTATGTGGTGAACTCTTGCCAGGGTTTGTATCATTCAAGAGGTTGTTTTTAAATTAACCATCGGCCGGTCAAAATGAAAAGTGAGATGCTTAAACATTCCTCATCAAAACAGAAGTTGCATTTCATGAAGGTAGGAAGTTGGTGTACTAGTGATAGCTTTAGATAACTTCCAACACTGTAAACGTGTGCATTTTACGACATATTAACAAACCGTAAGTTATGATAACATCACCGTCCGTGTGTTCATGTGCATGTACGTGCACACGCGTGAATGTGTGTGTGTGTCAGTAGAGAGAGGCAGAGAGTCAGCATGTGTGTCAGAGTGAAATATAGATGGAGGAGGCCGGTGTGTGTGAGGGTCAGCAAGGTGCAGTGTAACTGTCGACAATCACAGCCTTATTTACCTGTCAAAAACACTATCATCCCACACAGCCCCAGCCAAGCAATTTCTCCTGTCTCTTCCTCCCTCCTCTACCTCGCTCTCTTTCTCTCCCTCTCTCTCCCTCCAATTACAACCTAGAGGGCTATTTCTCTCCAGGACAAAAACACTCCCCACAAGCCCTCCCTCTCCTTTCCGAAAGCCCCTTCTTTCTCCCCATCGTTGCTACCCTTCTCTCTCTTTTTCCCCACTCTCACCCTTTTCTTTTCCTCTGCTGAGAGTTGGAGAGTGGAAATGAACAAGCTGTAAACACACACCACTTATCACAGTGTATGCTGTTGTGTATTTGTTGGCAAAGGCTGGTGAGGTAAAGGCTGTGGTATAAGAGGCCAGAGGTGTGGGCTACTGTACCAGACAGATAGACGTGAAATAAAGATGCACCACAGGTTGAAAGGCAGTTTGATCAATGCACTGTTGGTCACTCACTAAACTCTTCGGCTCTAAAACTGCAGCTAAAATGTGCACAGTTACAGAGTATGTCGAATTTTTATACAGACTGTGTAGAATAACTCCTGTGCTGTCTGATCTCTTCTACTGTTGTAAGGCCTTGCCGTCCCTAAAGGGTACTGTTGTCAATATCCTCTTTTTTTCTTATCGTCAACAAATCCCAAATAAAAGACAAAAACCATCAATGAATTGATCCGACTAACAAGATTTGTCTGTGTAACCAAAGCAGGATATAGCTTATTCCTCTGTGCCATAGACCTCCATTTATTGAGACACACTGTCACACTGGTGACATGATCAGTATAATAAACAGAGGAATTGTAGATTATTTTAAGTCAATCTCATCCTGGTGCCATAAACAAATGTGTTTTTATCCGTAGCTGAAAACAGTCTCTAACAAAAGCACTATTTACTAATGTTTGAGAAAACTTTGCTAGAAACTACAGTTCCCAGCTGTTACTGAGCCTTTAAAAAAATATACATTTGTGTTCCTACTGAAGATTTACATGTTGGGCATCAGGTTGAGTGCACAGACAGGGTGGGGAAGTTGGAAAGTATTTAAATATGGAATAACGCATTGTGACTTTCTTGGGGTTTGTTGACAATAAGAAAAATAAGCTGTTAAGCCTTATCCTCTAAATGTTTGCATGATCTGCATCAAAACTTTTAACACAAATTCTTATGTTTATTATATTGGTTTAGTAGTATCTAGAAGAACGCATTAGAATGTATTAGTAGAATGTATACTATTTTGTCCAATACGCTGGAAAAGGCTAAGAACAGACAATAAGCCTACCATTTAGATGTTTTCGAGTCAGTAAAAGAACATCAGCACTGAATACTTTGAGCATGAAGCTGCCCGTGGTGGTGGTGCTGAAGTTGTCCTCCCTCAAAAGAGAGATGTTGTATATGTTGTATGGAGCCTTCTAAGTCGCAAAGATAATACTTTGTGGGAACATTACAAAACAAATATTATCTTCTGAGAGTTGGAGGCTCCATAATGTTGAAACTAGTCTCATATTATATCCATTGCTTATACTACAGCCTAGTTAAAAGTGTATTTTAGAAATGTATTATCTTCACCTTTTGGCAATCTCCTATTGAAGAAAATGTTGATATGTATCTGGATTTGGCACTATAGTGACAAGGACCAACACACACACACACACACAGCACGTGTTTGTGTGTATACAATTTTGTCAATGACATCAGGGCACCATATTGCAGTGATGTACATTTGGATTTATGAGATATTAGTTTGTTAAGTGATTTTTTCAGGATTTTGCCAATAATCATATTTCTATAAAATAATTTATCAGACAGATTACTGAGTTCGACAGCAGGCTGACAGATTGGAACAACTGCTCTGCTGCCTGACTGGAAAGCCACTCAGAATTTTGCTGATACATGACTGTGGCGGATACTTGGGTGGCCTTTTATTTCCTGAACTGAGTCTTGATGCCTGTGACTGAAACATACACATGTATACACACACACACACACACAGAGAGACTGATAGCAGTCCGCTGTCTGTCTTCGTGACTGGCTCTGTGAAAAGGCCATCTGACAAAGCCATTAACAGGGCGGTGTAATACCTGTGTCTGTAGAGAGCTGAGTGACACAAAAAGACATTTATGGGCACTGCCATGACAGTAGAAGCACTGTGACATCTGATTGACTGGATTGCGAGCTGGTTGACAGATAAAGGCAGGCATAGACACCAACACCACTGAGACAGTGATGGAGACAAGACGGGAAACAAATCATGTCAGAGAGAGCGATGGAGGATTCACATGTTCTACAAGACTGACTGATAGCTACACACGGGAATATGTCAGCATCATTTCACTCACTCTATCAACAATTCAGCCCCAAAAGTTTTTCAAAATGATCAAAAAGGGCCAATATTTTTACACAGCTAGGGTCAAGCTTGAGCACAAAAGGTGTACAGTTAATGGAACACTGAGTGTTAAAATTTCACAAAAAAATGAATTTTTATCATCAGTAAGTGTAGCACTCTTTTGTAAATTATGGGGAATTGAGATGTAATTTTCGGAATCAAGCCAGAGAATGGACGCAACACAGGAAAGAAAAGAGAGAAGAAGCAAGAGTTATACACAGTAAAACAAAAAGAAAGTCAGAGCAGAAATGTAAAGTGAGAGACAGAGACAAAGCATGAGACCAAAAGAAAAAAGAAAGAAGAATGATGTTGAATTGAGTGTGTGTTATAGTGTGTGCAGCCAGGGCAGCAGGCAGAGGCAGCTAAGCAGAACCAGCCAGCCCTCACAAACCAATCAGGCCTTCATTAGGCTGGGCGGGAGGGATCGATGGCCAGCCCGCATCAATTAAACAGCACCCGCACACACACACACACACACACACACACACACACACCTATTATGTTACAGCAACACTAAACACATACAAAAATATAGCAAGCACACAAAAAATATGAGACTGAATATAAGACTGAACTACATATCTTTCAAACAGTACCCATGTTGCTCAGTGTTATAGCCTTAATAACCAATCTAAAAACATACAATAAATACCTATGCTAACTGATTTGGTTAATTAACAAATCCATTTCTCTTGGAAAACTTTGCTAATACTATATTCTCAAGCAAAATAAACAAACACAAAATAAAGGTTCTGGTGTTAATGAGGGCTCTCACAAATCCTGTAACATATTGAAAATTAAAATCAAAAAGAATGAAACACCATCTAAAGAAGTCCTGCTTTTAAAATACAGAAAATGAAAAAGTGTACTATTAAAGGCTTTCTCCAAACTCCAATCACACTGTAACCTGTCCATTCGCTCTTTCAACCCCAACATACACTCACAACATCGATAACACCCAATTACACACAAGCTCACACATGGTGGGTCCTGAAAACACACAATTACATGCGCTCCGGACACACTTTTTATTAACACTCAATTACACACGCGCATAAATCACTGACGAGCCGGTGCACCCACAAGAGCATAACTGGGGACGGCGTGTCAGGGATGGATCGTTTTCTTTTCGCCATTGCTTTCAAGAAGGCCAAAAATTATTTAGAGGTAGGCCTAGAGACTGAACAGGGTATGCTACAGATCATTTACAGAGGATACTGTATGGCATGAGTTTACAACCCTTGATATGTCCTTTTTTATATACGTAGTTTGGTCTTGGTTTTCAGTAGCAAATGCAGGACTGCTGACATGTAACCAGCAAGTGTGTGTCTCAAATACAAAGCCAATTAGTCAGATATGTTTTCTACGATGTCCCAACACCAAAATGAAGTGTGCTGGAATATTCCCAAAATGCAGTGATCAACATTGTTACTTCACAACAAGTGTTAGGTTTCAATCTCTGGAGTTTGTTTGTTCTCCCCATGTTGCATGGGTTTCCTCTCAGGGCTCCAACAATTCAAAGGCATTAAGATCAGGTGAAAATTACTAACTCACAACCCATGTGTATATCCAGCACAGCATGCAGTGATACACAACGGATGTGTTGTATAATGCAATACATGATATTGAATGTGAGGCACTTTGAGACATGTACAAATAAAGTGTAGCATCACTACCAAAATGTAAAACACATTATATACATATAATAGCTCCTTAATGTTTCAATGTGCTTATATTTGGAAACTTCCTACGCTTGTTAAGCTGAATGTCTGCATCATCCTGTAATAACTCCTCTGCACAATGTTTAAGTATATTGGGAGCTATTGAGAACTGGAGTCAAAATCGTTGTATGTGCCAACATGCTTGGCCAATAAAGTTGACTTTGAATCCTACTTTCAATTTCAAATTGATTAAGAGTTATTAAACACATGGATTTACTCACGATAACAACTGAATCTGAGTTTATAATGTTTTCTAATGTTGAAGTGTGTACTGCAGGAAATAATGCCAACATTTCAATCACGAGCAACTGAAAATAAACAAAATACAGGATTTTAAGTTTGTAAGGCAAACTCTTCAATCAGATATGTGTTTAGACCTTTAATTTAAATGGTGAAATACTGGTTGGGTCATTAAGGCACTGAAACCAAGATAGAAGTATCACATGGGTATTACAAATATCACCATCTAATACCAACAATGGGTGACAAAGCAGAATGTGAAAACCTAATTGTTGCAATACTATATTGTTTGATAAAAGTGACTTAACTCAGTTTCAGGACACATACCAGTGAAGTATAAACACCATCATTAATTATTAGAGATCTAGTTTAAGATATATATATATATATATATATATATATATATATATATATATATATATATATATATATATATATATATATATATATCAGAAAATATCTAGAAGGAGCCACACTCAAAATGTCCTCATGATTTCTGATTTTGTACAAATCTTCAACTGATTTCAGGTCATTTTAGATGTATTATGGTAATCTATAATGATCTATTTTAACTGTTTAGAGCTTTGTTTTAAAGTTGACACCACCTAGGTATAGATCAGATGCAGTGCCCGGCGGACTGACACAAGTTTCCCCCTAAATACCCGCTGCGCAGCGGCAAAAACAGCGTGGAGAAAATATTCAACTCTAAAATAAATGTGTCTGTATTGGGCGATTACCGGGCCACGCTTCCTGAGCCCCTCGCGTCACCTGCTCGCCGTGGCATTGACACGTCAGTCTCCCGCGGCTAACGCAATGTGACAGTGTTGAGATTATAATATCTGGCCCGTATTACCGGGCATTAACGCTATTACCGCGCCCCGCCCGCTCAGGTGGGCCACTCCGGGACTAAGAGAGAGTGAGAGAGATCAGGAAATTGAGAGAAGGCATTGTGGGAAAAGAAAGGAGGAGGACGATGAGATAGATGAATGAATTTGAGAAAATGGGAGAAGCAGTTTAGCTCCAGTAAAAGGCCTGTACAGTAGTGGAGAAGAGGCATAAACATCTGACAAGCAAATGGGGAAAGATGGGACGTTTCTGTCTAATTTTATGCCATCTCAGGAGGATGTTCAAGGAGGAACTGTGAATTATTGTGATACTGCGTGTGGCAAGTAAACCATTTACTGAATAATGGGGCTGAAATCTGCCATCCACATCACCAGAGTATGATTGTTTGTGTGTGAGTGAATGTGCTCTTTATGACAGAAGAGGGGCTGCTGTGTGATATAATAACAAAGAAAAGGGGTAAGAGGGGGCAGCCCAATTGGATAAAGCTATTCTAATAATGAACAGCTGAACAAGCACCATCACTTCACATGATTTAATGTTTACACCACGCCACGCCTGGTTTCATATCGCTTTTCCAGGGCCTTCATTTGTTTCATGCAAAGAAAACACTTCTATTCCAGAGCCTTGTTGTTTTAATAAGGGAAATTAATAAATAAGAATAAATTAATGTGGCCTCCCTGCCTCCTCCCGTACCCCCCAGTACGGTGGCAGGCACCACTCCCTGTCTCCCTGCTCGCTCGCCTGCATGGGATGTATTTGCGTGCCATAATTAACGGTTAATAAGTAAGTGATTCATTATGATTAGCGTGCGGATTCGCTGTAATGGCCCCTCTCTGTGCTAGCAATCAACCTCACTCTGTTTATCCACACATAAGCCTGCTGATCCATCTCTGTCTGTGCTCCCCAATCTACATATCCACCACTGTACTCCGTTCCTCTGGTCCTGATGCTGGGCCATTTGTTAGGTTGCTGGTGGAGGCCTCTATCAATCTGAGTGTCATTAGGAGGAAGGGGCCTCATTGTCATCAAAAAGGGGGGATTGTCATGAGATGGAGGATCCCTTATTTTGGTGATGGCGTATGAATGTAGAAGTGAAAGATTTGTTTATCTGAAAAGGAATTAATAGGTTTGTCAAGTGCAGGGATAAGTTGGTGTAAACAAGGCTTCATGTGTCAAAAGATTACTCGTTATCACTTATCAAATGAAGTCTGTTGATGGGTGCTTAGCACAAACCCCAAGAGTGGAGGAGATTAAGTCATTATTGTTGTAATTTTTGGGGTGGGGTGGGGAATGCTGCACATGTACTGTGACTCTTGTGGTGTGATAGAAACTCATTTAGTTAAAGTCTCTTGGGGGCAGTTTGTTTATTGTTTTGCATTCACTTACACCCCCGTGAGGGTGGTGTTTAATGCACCAGTGGCGGAGTAATCCAAAGAGCAATGCGTGTGATGACACCAGAGGCCATTTTTTGTCATTGATGACGGAAAGACTGGAGTGAGAGCTTTTTAGAAAACAAACTGTACAAGTAAAAATTAGTTTTTAGTTTAGTGAAATCATTCCGTAACAATTAACAGTTTTGACAAAAGACGGGTTAATACAGACTCACAAGCCATATGTACATTTAAATCATTCCTCCTCTCCATACTGGCTGTCAAGATTTCCCTTCCTGGTGCGCCTCCACTGTAAAGGCTGACCACATCTGAAGGCAAGGGTTTATAGCTGTTCCGAACATCCACACTTTAAGGCAGCCGTTAGGTGAAACGCCTTCTGTCATATAGGGATTCATAGTGTTGCACTTAATTTGTACATACAAAAAGTGATGGAAATATTTGTATGAAGAATGAAAAAAGAGTGCTTAAAAGAGAAGTTCAAATCCTGTCTACTTTCTCACACACGGCCAATCACTGTGTGAAGTAGGTGCGATTGTCAGCTTCAGAAAGTGACAGAAATAGGTCGAAACTACTCCCCCAATTATGATATCTGAAAGAATAGGGAACAAAAAGCAAAGCCCATGACACTTGTTTATGCTCAAGTGACAAAGACTGCTAGCGACTGTAGGAATTATGACTCTTTGTCCTGAGGCAATTAATGTGACATTAAGTTAACACTTGTTTGTTTCAAACCATGACCATGATTGTTGCCTCACCCTGAACAAGTTGTTCATGTGTCTAAACATAACCAAACTTTAACCGTAGGGGTGCCAAATTACAAAATGCTTTTATTTTTGCAGTGGGGATTTGTAACAATTTTGGACACTGACAAATGATGTTGTCCTGCCAATCAGGCTGTCAGATCAAAAATCCAATTACAAAAGGTGTACTTTGCCATTTAATTTGGATAACCTATCCTTTAATTGGAGATCCCACATAGTACTTTTCAGATCTCACACCCCTTTGTGTACACATACATGCATGCAAACACATACACAAACATGCACTCACAACCCCTCAGCCAGCTCAGTGGGGATCTACCTGAAGATCAAGTCAATAAGCTTTCTCACCAACAACTCCACTTGACAGCAGTCTGCTTAAGCCATTTTCTACCCTGTGAGAAAGGTTTGCACTTTCTCTCGGCTCTCTCTTCCCCCATACCTTCTAGAATGTTCATTGCCCAGAAAATAATTTCTCTAGTCATTTCAGCGCCTTTGTGAACGGCAATCAATTTCTCTTCTCTTCATGATGGTCCCGCGTGTGGGCACAGAAGTTTGACCTTCTCTAAAAGATCTATCAATTTATCCGTCCATCCTGCAACCTATCCATTAATGTTTTCATCTTCCCCTGTTTCGTTTTTTCTTCTTGTCTCTCGCTGCTCTGACTGTTGGGTGGTAAAGTGGCTTTAAGCTTATGTGCTCTTCAAGACTTGTTTGTGCAATTATACCTCAGTCTCAGAGCTGGACCAAAATCAGCCGGGGGAGAAAATGATGGTCATTTTGAGGAGGAGAATATGCACTTGAGACAAAGGGAAGGGAAGCCCATTTTGAGCATGGTGACGGTTGTGAACCCTGGGAGGGGACAGGGTCAGGCTAAGGCTAAATGACATATCACATTACCAGCTAGGGGTCAAACAATTTCTCCGAATCAACTACCAGCATTTCTGTGGCAGCAACTCTGTTCAAAGCAAACCTATCGTTTACCCGTCTGTCTCCTTCTGCGTCCATTTGCTGCCCCGTAAAAACATATATAATATATACCGTATATAGATGGGATTTGTTTTGACTGGTTTAGTTATTTGGTCAAAACCATAATTCCCAAAAGACCTTACATTTTATTTATTTTTCTGCACCTTTAACGGTATTTATATCTGTATTCTCCAGGAGGCGTGACGTTTTAGTAGTGACTGACAATGTCGGTGCTGGTAATTTTATTAGTGCAATATATGTGTGGAAGGGCACCAAAAACAGTTATTATATTACAGTTGATATATAATTAAAACTCCTACAGGCTAATGATGTGTTCACACTATGCGTGACAACGCAACAGGCTACAAGCCGGTGACATAAAGCTACAAACTGACGCCCAACACTTGCTGTGTGATGGGCGTGACGAGCTACAAATCAAAGTTGAGCTGTCCTCAACATTTTTCAGCGCTCCAATGATGCCGTGAAGTGTCAACCAATTCTGTTTTTAAAACACACATGGCTAGCTGTGGTACTATTTTATTTAGCCAAGTTAGCTGACACTCTGCTAGCTTTCTGTGCATTGTGATGCATACGGGGATGGAATAGGGCGGCGTATTGTGAAACGAAACAAGCGCTTGAGCAACACTTCAACGGGGACTCTGGGACAATATAGCTGGCCACACTTGGCCGTTTTGTAGATTTTGATGCTTGTAGTGTGAACATAGCATTACAGACAGTGAACCAGCTGGGGGGCCGACATTGTTAGTTGTTGTTTAGGCCAATTTGTGATTTAATCATGCCGCATGTTACTCCATGTTGAAATTCGCATCATGGCTTAACATGCAGAGCGCTGAGGTCACAGGCTACACGTTGCTGTGAGTTTTGACAGTTAGGTCATTTGCCATCACCACAACTGGACCAATTAAAGAAAGACTGCTAATGTTAGCTAGACCCCCTGATTTTGGATTATAACTCAGCAGGTTTGAAATAACGTCTAGTGGGAAGTTGTGCTAACATTAGAAAGCTGGGCCTATAAGCTACCTCTTTCTGAGTGGAATACTAACTTAACAGCACAATGGGTTGAAATGTTGAAAAAGTAGTGTCGTAAATTGCTAATGGTTGACAGCCTATGCTATGTAGGCTTGTTAAAAAAACTGGGAAAAAACATCTTTTATCAACACTCATAGTCGGTATGACATTTTCTAGTCACTAGCGCCAGGGAAGTTGACAGTGCATCTTTTAGTAAAGCCGGTAACACTTTACTTGAAGGTATCTACATAAGAGTGACATGACACTGTCATGAACACATGACACTGTCATGACACAGTCTTGACAATGAACGCTAACCCTAACCATAACCATAACTTGTCATGACAAAAACCGAATGACACTTACTAAAAGAAGCGTTATGTCATAAAAGTTTATGACTTGTTTATAATGTTTATGACACGTTCATGACAGTGTCATGTCACTCTTATGTAGATACCTTCAAGTAAAGTGTAACCGTAAACCCCCCTCTTAGATGTCAGTGAAACACTGCCACGTGAAACGCCCACCTAGAGGCTCAAAGCTTAGACACTGATACCACCGATATGTCCAAAAACTGTTTTACCCTCTGTTGAAAAATATGCACAATAGCTTCAGTATCATTATAATTATATAATAAATGATATAACAATGCATATAATAATTATAATTTTTCTTCTAGTGGAAAACACAAGAAAACTCATTTCAGTTTAACATTAAAATCAGAAGACCAAGCTCTTTCATCCAGGACTTAGATCATTTCAGCTTTCAGTTAGGTTTGGAGAATATTAAAATCAATCATTATTATGGTTGTATCTCATGACAATATTAGAAATGACTACATTTGTTTTCTCTGGTTGAGGACATACTACCGCCAAGAAATACTGATGAATTTATCAGTAGATGCACGTCATCTGTGAGCACATAATGATGTAGTCTAAAAGGGTGCGCATTGCTTTCTGTGTCAGTACAATTGGGAGAGAGCTGACAACATAAGGCGGTTCCAGGCTCCCTGAGAGGGGTCATGACCCCAGGAAGTAAATCCAGGTTAGGAAATAGTGACAACTGCCTCCTCTCTGGATCATAAAGCCAGACAACAAGGACAGATACATGATTTAGACCTGTATAAAATAAGTGTTTTATGCTGAATCTGTGTGAGGTTCAAAAGAGAGAAAATTGTGGTAATTGTTAAAGTGTTCCTCTCTTTATAATACCAACATAATCCTTTTAAACTAATGCGGCTTAATCTTTGCTTTTTGTCTCTTGTCAGCTAAAGAGAAGTTTGGCTCTGCAGAGCTCTCTATGGGCCTATTCTCCTGTATCCTCTCCATCTCACTGATCCCTTTCTTTCTCTTCCTCTCTCCCCCCACCAACCCTTTTCTCCTCTTCACCTACCCAGAGCCTTTCCATTCTCATCTCTCTCCCTCACTCGTTTTCTCTTTCCCTCATTCACACTCCTCTCTCTGTCCCTTTCAATCTCTCTCCTCCTCTTGCTCCCTCTCTCTAGCTCACAGGACAGTATTATATATTCCAGTCTCATGCTTTGCATGATTTGGGCAATAGATGAAGCCATATCCCTCTCTCCTCTTCGGGCTCTCCCCTCCCTCTCTCTCTCGCCTTGTTGTTTAATGTTTCAATTTGGAGGAAGCAAACATTCAATCAGACAGATTAACTGTTTAATGCATGTCATCAGTCAAACTGTCTACGAGAGGGGGGCCCCTCGGCCTGGTGCTGCCTCCCCCCCCTAACTGCCGCTACGTCCTTCTCACTCCCCTGCTCTCCACGCGCACACTGTCTACTCTCATATAGATGGGCCCATCCAGGCTTGAGCCCAGACGCAGAGGCGTCTGTGCACACACACATACATGTGCACACAAGTACAAAAACACATATATTTACTCATGCACACCCACACCCACACCCACACACATCCACAAACACAGACATATTCATGAAAACGTACACTGGCAAGCACATATGCGTGAGTGGACACACTCATATGCACGATCATATACTTCAACAACCATATGCATGAAAAGCCTCATGCTGACATCCATATAAATATAGTTTAAACGAAGCAGAGAATGCATTGGGACACCTGCAACCAAAATAGAAAATGTGTTTGTGCGTGTTTCTAAGGTATGGGGATTACATGAGACATTCCATGTAATTCCAATGCCACATGTACTGATGTGCTAAAGGACGCATCCACTGATTCACTTACAATTGTGAAACTGCTTTACACAATTAAGTCATGCTCTCTTAACAGACAACACACATGCTCACACACACATCCCTTTTCACCCTGACACACACACACACACACACACACACACACACACACACACACACACACACACAAAAACACACATCCCACAGGCCAGTGGATTGGGAAATCAAAGTGACACGGAGGTAGAGCAAGGGAGAGTGAGAGATTAGAGGAAATGAAAAGAGTAAAGAGGAAAGAGGGAACGGGAGGCTGAGCGTGCCACAGATGGAGTAGACTGTAAAATAGGGAGTGACGCTCAGACTGAGTTTATAAAAATGATACTGTATGAATTCTGGATGAGGATGTACAGAATGACATCTATAAAGACAGCCTGAAACAGGATTGGGTTGGGTTCAACTTCTTCTTATTGTTTACCTGAGTGTACAATGTGAGTATTCAATACATCTATCTTTATCAATAAGTATGAACAACATGTACAGTATAAAGCTATCAGCACATAATAGTAAATCTGTTGTCAAGCTCTTTGGCTTTTGGCTTGGACACGTACACCTCAAAAACAGTCAACCACGAATGTCAGCTCCCACACAAATCCCTATTGCCTGACAAAATGTTCTGCAAATGTCTAACTTTTCCCGCCGATTCCCTTTTGTACGTTTTGAAGAGATCATAAGAAGTTAATTTGTAGACTAATTAACATGATGATACATGTAGCTAAAGTATCAATAGTTGCCAATGCTTGAAAATGAGCTTGACCCATTGGTTATAATTGAAATTTAATATATAAAGCTCATCAAGGGTTTTCGTCATTCATGTGAAACTTGCTTTATATCATAGTTAAGGGACCGAAAGCAACCTAAATGCAAACCTTAGAAATACAAGAGATGTACAGTAAATTAGTCCATTTAAAAGATCAGTGAAAGATATTACCATGAATAACTTGACACAACATGGTTCTGATTATCATGATTTGATAAGTAACAATAATTAAGAAAAAAATATATGATGATGTTGGTCCTTATGCAAGATATATTAATTACATTTTTATTTATTTCACCTGTTTTGTGTTATATTTATTCATGTTTTATGTTCTTACTTGACTGCTTTGTTTACCTTCTCTACAAAAGCTGCCTTTAACTCTTGATTTGTATATTCTAAGTTGTTACTCTTCTGTAATGTTTGTGACTGTATTGATTTTGTCATTTTATTGGTTTTAAAAACATCTTGCCAAAAGACTGCGATGGAAATGTAGCTGGCTGGCTAACACTGGCACATTTGTAGAAATGTTGATTAATGTGCATTGTAAAATGTGCAAAACAAAAGATTCACCAAGTCAACGCTTTACATGCACCAGTGATGTAGACAGAGTTAAGTGAGATAGCAAGATCTCATCGCAAAGTTTTGTGAAGTTTCATTTCTTTAATTTGTGCAGCGCATAACAGCTCCTGCACGGTATATCCTTGAATAAAAAGATGCAATTTAAAACTTTTTGTCTCAACTTGTAATAGAGATGAGGTAACATTGTAATTTCTGTGGCAAAACAGAACCCTTGTAGAAATGTCCTATGCTTATAGTGAGAAGTTAACACAGTTACAAGTAGCTTATGTGCCAATGTCCAATTCTTGGCGTTTTTCTCAAAGTTTATTCAAGTAAAAGAAAAGGTAGACACAAGGATTGGTAAAAATAAAGAATTGTATGTGATGGCGGAATTCTGGGAAAGCTAATGGTGGTGTTACGCTGTTTATGAGCTCATACACCACAAAGCTTCACATGCCAAAAACCAAGGAGGCTCTTCTATAGTGTAACAACCGTAAATGGTTGCTGTCCAGCTGCTGCACACACCATCTCTCTTCATCATTTTCTTCTCCATCCTTCTTTGTTTTACTCTCCCTCTCATTCATTTTTATTTTATCTCCCGGTGCTGTGGAGCATCTCGTGTATCTCCCTCTCTCCCCCACTCTCTGACCACAGCGCAGAGGGTGGCCAAACCTGGTAAGTATTGACAGGGAGCTCCAGTGACACGGAGAGAGCCAGTCAATGCCCAGACACCCAGGGCAGGGGTCAATGACAAAAGGTAGGCCGCCTGGAAAGAGGGAGATCGGGAGGGAGGGACAGAGAAGGGGAAGGCAGTTGATAGATGGCGAGGCACAAGAGATATGCGGCGAGATAGTATAACTTTGAGGCAAGATAAATACAAGGTGAAAAAAGAAGAAGCACAGAGGCACATGGCAGAGAGAAGAACAAAGAGAAATGAAGATGAGAGACTTCTATTCATTTCTATATTTCAAAGACGGCATCTGACTGACCAAACAAAACAATATTTAATGACGGTTTGGTTGCAAAGTAAAAGGCATTCAGCTAAAGATAATGTTAATAGCCATGGATCAAACTAATGTGAATAGTGGTTGAAATGTTAAAAAATAGTAATTGTAGATAATCAGATCAATCCTTATAGGGGCGACGGGAAACTGGAAAAGGCCACATGGAAGTTCAAGACGAACTGCGACGCAGGGAATGAGTAAGATTGACAGGAAACATTCCTCTGAGGCCACGGATGGGACAAGTGAGATAGGATGCTAGACTAGGATTAACAGAGCTATACCAACACACACACACACACACACACACACACACACACACACACACACACACACACACACACACACACAGCGTGGTTGTGTATTGACACAGAGAGAGTGTGAGTGTATATTGAACGGCGGGCGGTAAGTGAGCCCTCCTCTCCCGCCCATCCCCAGCTCCATCTCTCCTTCTCTCTATCGGATATCAGTCCCTTCTCTAATCATTTCCTTCCTTTTGGCCCTCTCTTCTTTCTAATGCAATTATGCCTCCTTCCTCCTTTCCTTTCTCTTTTCCTCTCTATCCCTCCGTTTCTACTACTTCCATCCTTCTCTGGGGTACTTTTCTGTTTTACTTTGTAAGATCTTTTGTCCCCCCCCCACCCTTTTTCGTTATCTCTCCAGTCATGTTCTGGCTAACAACACTGTGTCCACCATTGTCAGTTGTACTTATTGTTTCTCCTTGTTTGCTCTTACCTGGCTCTCTCCTTTGTTTTGATCTTCAGTGATCAGTCTCCCGTAGCTTCGGTGTGTGACAATAGGTTCTCATTAATCAATATCACTCTCCAAATGTGATAACATTCTTCTTCGAGCCTCTGCAATATGGCAAAGAGAAACATAAATATTACTTGTGAACAAATGCAGGGGTTGGAAAAAAATAACCACCACTTCATCATCAAAGCATTTGCAGTAAAAAGGTTGGTTGTATTACGTTGCCTGGCCATTAGAAGTCAATGCCGTATAATTGTATATGTCCATATATTTGTGCAGATGGCTTTTTCTCTAGAGTGATTAAATACCTTTGCAGATGTGTTGACTGATATACTTGCAAATGTTTCCACAAATAACTTATTATAATAGTAAGCTCTGCTAGTTGCCTCATGTTACTTTGAAAACTCACAGATCAAAGCGCTAATTGCCAGATCTGTTTATAGCTGACGATTGCTGCTAATTGGCATTGTATGTAACACAATACACCTTTGTAGTAGTGTTTGTATTTGTGATCAAGTTAGCAAGATTAAGTCCTGTTCCATAATTCATTTACATTATTTTGTCTGAACCCTGTGGTTTGTAAGCACAGCGAAAAGAAAAAAAGCATCCTTTATACTTAAACCACAGCTGTTCAAATTATTTCTCTAGCTTCCATTTGTGCATCAACAAGTTCAATGAACTTTCCAATTTGTTTTGTCAGACCGTGTATGAAAAACAATATTAAATGGGTACTGCTTGTGTGCATTTTGCGAGGCTTGTCTACACAGCCATTCATAATACGTGGGAATTTATATAATGAAAAAGCAGTAAATAAAATAGAGAGACCATATACGAAGGAGAAACATGTTGTCCTGTTCACACATGAATAGAGACCTCTTTCCTCAGCTTCAGGCTATGATCCTGTTAACAATTTCCACTCATTGCGAAGTGTCTGCAGATGACTTTGGTCTTAGGTGATGCATCTTCTCACCTATGCAGGGGTGGGAGAAAACATGCCCCCTAAAGAGGGAGCAAGTGGAGATCTCATCATACAGTATTTTTGGATCGGACCCAAATCCACAAAAAGTGTCACACTGCTAATGATAATGCTCTTCAAACCACAGTGCATTACGAGGATTTCATCTGATTTAAATTATATTACAAGATCTGATAGAGTAGAAAGAATATATCCTCTCCACAGTGCAGTATTACAGTCTTTGCTGCAGATGCCCAGGGCACTTCTTATCAGAGAGGTGGAGATTGGTTTGTCTCTCTGCCAGTTTACCTTGACACTAACCTTCTTCATTCCGTCTCTCTCTCTCTCTCTCTCACACACACACACACACACACACACACACACACACACACACACACACACACACACACACAATTGCCTTAACACCTGTTATGTGTTTGCGTGGACCAGCACTAACTACCATTAATAGTGGTTTGAACAGGTATAGTGAACTGTACCACAACCAGTTTCCCAGTCACTTCATCAGTTATATATATTTACAAAGTACACTTAATATCTCCTGTTAGGTATGACACGACAGATAGGAATTCGAGCGGAGGGGGGAGGGCGATATTTCACAACAAGCTCATTGGCAGACAACCACCTTTCCTCGCAAATTTGTGAGCCTCGCTTCCTGCATGCCCCGCGCGCGGTGCTGTGCCGGAAACAGATGGTTCCCGGAATGTCCTCGAGCAGAGTTCTGAAGAGCTGCTAGTAGCCCGAGAGGCGCGTGAAGCAGGGAGGGGCGCGCGTTGTCTCTCCGACAAACTTAACTTCATCTGACTATCTCTGTAGCTCTCTGTCTTCCAGCTCGATTTGGATGCTTAATAATAGTTATATATTATTATATTAATATAATTACACTGTCAAGCAATGGAGCTCTTCAGCAGCAGCTTCATTTTAGTGTTATTTTACTCACTCCACGGTATCACAATGAAAAAAAGTACTACAGCAAAGCCTAATTATGATGATTTTGAAGAGAGGTTTTGCTTTCGGAATAATACAGTATACATATTATATAATCTGTATGGCTTGTCACTAAATCCCCTGAGACTTGATAGCAAACTTGTCACATGGGAATATGTGCTTATTTGGGGGGTTGTTGATATGACAAAGCTTGGGAAGCCCCGAGCTGAACGACATGGTTGCTCGTGACCCCGTCAGGATAAATTGTGGTTTTCGGGTCGCTCGGTTACGGATGGGCGTTCATACGTATTTTTATTTACTTATCTAAAACTGCCGAAATAATTGATAAATAAAGTAAATTGGGCTTGGGGAGGCACACAAAGTAATTAAAATAGAGTTTGGTTAGCTTTCCTTTGACTGAAACAAAGAGTGCCGAGCGGAATGTTTTCAGCACCTTGGACAGCGAACAGATGTCCCGACAGTGTGGCCGTGGTGCTGTGGGGCCAGCAAATTCAGCACCCTGGACAGCGAAGAGAAAACACCATAGGACATTGCTCAGGGACATACTAGACCACATCCAAGCTTGTGATGATTTTGTGTGTGATGCAAATAAAACTTACAGTTAAAAGGACAGATGAAGGAAGTATATACACAATAGTACCAGTATAATACAATGGAATCTAGTTAATTTGTGAAATTAATACTGTGTCAAAAATGTTTTGACCTGTCTTTTTTTTGCATACAAACAGTTTTTGGGGAGGTGTATATATATTATGAATATAACACATACATATAATGCATAGTTACAGATTTTGTAACCAAATAAAGTAGTTAAAATTTGCTCCACCACGACCAGCAAAAAATGAAATGTTGCTTATGTTATTGTATCAGAAATAGTAGTAATCCACTAATGTAGTAAAATAAAAAAACTTATAGATGATGAGTACTTCTTCTTAAAACTCCAAGTAGCTACATTAAGCTTAGAATACTTTTGTACTACTTAAGTAGAGTATTTTAAAAACGTGGTATTGCAACTTTTACTAAAGGGTCTCAGTACTTCTTCCACCATTGCATACAAATTCCCCAAAATATTTTTGCGTAATATGGCCGAGGGACCCAGCCCTAAAAGTAGCCAACAATAAATTCAAAATCTTGGTCAAAAGCGAAAAACAAACAACAACTAAGACACCCTGGTCATTACTTGAGCACCCATTAATGGAGTAGAAGCATCCTTTCCGATTAGCCTGCTGTAATCCGCAGCTCATCCCCGTTTTACGCCCCACTTGTCCTACAGCCGATACTTTGATCCAGACTTGGCGGAACCTGACGATCCGGCCCTTTGTTATAGAGCTCGCCGGGGCTAATCTCACTGACCCGGCGCAACCTTGACCACCCACTCCCCCGGCCTTGGCTTGGTTCATCGCCGCCCCGGACACACAAGCTTCCCGGGAGAGGGAGAGAGAGAGAGAGAGAGAGAGAGAGAGAGAGAGAGAGAGAGAGAGAGAGAGAGAGAGAGAGCCCTCTTGATCGTTTCATCAAACATGTCCCCGCTGCGAGAGCATGTGCGCAACGCCGACCTCCCACTCGTCCCAGCAGCGGGGATAAGGGGGAGTCGATGCAACAGCGCCAACACAGTCAATGATCCATAAACAGGAGCCAATAGGCGAATGGGTAATGAGGGACTTCATTTGAACTTTATGTAAACAATAAGGAGCAATACTTGGCTTGCTGGAAGACGGGGCAGATATGAAGGTTGTAACCTAGATAGACAGCTAAAGCGTGAAATTAACTGATCTGAGGTCTGCTTCGTTGGAGATACAGAGATTAGCATTATGCTGTTGCCTCATTTGCTTATGAATGTAAAAACATGCATATATGAACAATCATCCAATTTCAAAACAGATGCTTTAACTCTGAGTCTAAAGCAATGGTCAATACACACAAACACTTAAACTCAAACAGAGAGAGAAAATGAGGAGGGAGAGAAGCACCTTTCACCGCCCCCCTCCTTCCCCTCTATCTTTCGTTTTCCCCCCCCCCCCCCCCTCCCCCCCAGCCCCACACACACACACACACACACACACACACACACTCCCCCAACACCCCCCCCTCTCTCTCTCTTTCTCTCTGGAAAAAACGGCAAGGAGGCGCGACTCGCAGGGCCGCACATAGCTGATCAATATTCGATTTAGTTGCTAATTTAGGGCCTTTCTATAGCTGTCATCCCGTGATGTATGAGTCCTAACCCGAGGTCGCCGCAGAAAAGAAGAAGAAGAAAAAAAAAAAGAAAAAAAAATCAAACACCAGTCAACTTTTCACTTAACAATAGAGCGACTTGAATATTATTTATGGGCGAAAGACCCACTTTATGGGTGAATTGCTCCTATCGCTGGTGGGATGATGAAGCGCCTTGTAAGTACATGCCACACAGGCTCTGACACCGGCGTAAACAGACATACAGGCAGGGGAGAAACATGTAAACACACGGGGAAGCATGCTGCTTTTAAAATAGGCGCAAAGCCGTGCAAAGAGGGGAAATATTCATATCAACAGACGTCAATATCTCGGTCTCTGGAGTTCACAATGCAATTTGAACGCACATATTTGATTAATGGCGTTTGTGTGATAAAGAGACCCCCCCCCCCCCCCCCCTCCACCCCCACACCCTTGTGCACACGCTCACACGCACGAGCTACGGACTCGCACGTGCACACAGACAAGTTTGGAATGACACAAAAGATATCCTATTTGTCATGCGGACTAATATGTATTATGGACCTAATTGTTTTTGCACATTGCTTTACGATCACACACATGCGGGCACCTAGCAAATCTGAATGTGGCTGTTTTATTTTGCCACTTAATGTCTTCCGATCGATCACTGTTCTAAGGATGTTATCAATAATTTGAAAGCTTGATTAACTTCAACGTTTCAATAGCAGTTCTACTACGTTTATCCTCCCTAGAATTTTTAATTAACGCTTGCTTAATTAGTTCGAGATCATTTGGGAGTGAGACACTTTATTTTAGGGGAAGGGGGGAGGAAATTAACATAAAAATCTCTGCTGATAAATTGATATATTATCAGGAAAGAAATGTTGTAGGAATTTCTAGGCGGAACGAGTCATAAACAGACATCCATCAAAATAAGACAGCTTGAGACAATGTATAATTATTTGCAAGTATTTTTTAATTATTTAATGACTCTACTATTCTAATTTCTCCAAATAATGAGGGTGTAAATTCTGTCTGCCTGAATCATTCATCGACAAAGACACCGATTTATAATATGCAGCATAAACAGCAAACCAATTTCCTCAGGTGACAAAGTATTTTAAGGAGCAGTCAGCCTGGTATCTATACGTACACTGCATGCATTGTAGTCTCGAATCTGCTCAAACCAGTATCATCCTGCTTAATTAAATTGTGAGTTGTTGTAACTTTTTGAAAAAAGGGTTCTTCTGTACAAATGTAGATCTTTGCCAAAAATAGGCAATCCACTGAAATTGTTAAGAGACATTTCTGTACATTTGTGTGGCAAACGATCCTTAAATGCAAGTAGTAGGCTGCCATGTAAACCATTGAATGAATGAAAGGCATTTTAATTAGAGTGATTAGTTAAGGAATCAATGAGCTGGCACTAGCAGAGCTCACAGGGAGACCTGAGATCGGCTAATGGAGCATTAGAATACTAAAGTAAGCTTTTACACCCCTGCTTTGACTAGACACTTCTTTTGTTATTGGCTGGTTTTGGCAACTGTAACCTTTACATTCTGGAAGTTAGGGATGTTGTAAAAAGTCATTCAAGTGCTCTACAAAACTAGCAATACATATTGTCAATAATGGATGAAGTCCTGTATTCTTTTGAGATTCCTTTCTCGAGACAGATCATGTTGCCGGCTTTTTATTGGAGCTAGATGTGTGATTCTCACTGAATTCTGAATTTTTTACGCAAGGCCATACATCACAGATCCACTGTGTTTAGGAGTCTCTTTGCATATAAACTAGGATATGGGGAGTGGGAGCGTGTGTGTATTGGCTGCTGCCAGCTGCCATGCAGCCTCCAGGTTGTTTGGTGAAAGTGTGATTTCCCCAGACCCTGCTCTCCAGGGACGCCTGGCTCCCCCTGCCATCTCCCCAGAACCCCAACGGTTAAACGGACAGGTCATTGATGTGCACACACACACACACACACACACACACACACACACACACACACACAGCCTGCCTTTCAATCTGCTCTCCCTAGATGGGCCCCCACTGCCATATAAAGGCCACATTTCCCTGGTCATTACCGCCAAGTCACAGAGAATCTCTCACCTCACTGTATACACGATAATCAGATCAAACCTGGAATTACCGTCATTAGAAATATTGCAGGAGGCGAGTCATAAGGAAACAACCTTGTGAATAATAGCCTACACTGCCAATGAGAGTTGTAATTGTAAATCTGATTCTACCCCTCAACCACATGCTGTAATGAGCAACCGGCATTGTTTAAATGAGTCAAACGAAATTGGTGCTGATTTACCAAGCATGAATGACAGCTCATATGAAGATGTGTGCTGGGAATGAGATATGATGGGGGTCTGAGAATGTGTGTGTGCACATTTTGGTTGTGTGTGTCTGTATGTGCGATGGTGGCGGCCCTTGAATGGGGTGTTTAACAGTGGTATTAATAATCTCCATGATCTATGAGCTCGTCTGGTGTCACTCAGCCATTAGAGAGACAGTCTCTCTGTGTTCTCCACACCTCGTTTCCTCCCCCTCGCCCGTGTCGGCCCCCCAAAATAATTGTGTGTTAATGGGTGAGGAAGAGGGTTAGGAGGGGTGGGAATGAGAGGGAGTAGAGCATGAGGAGGGAGGATAGAAGAATTATCGGGGAGATGGGTCACTGTTAACAGAGGAGATGATTAGCTGTGATGACTGACCCTTCCTGGTCACACAGACAGTGGAGGAGATACTATGTGGCCATAATTAGGGGACAAACACTGAGCAGGTGTGGGAATAAATGATCCACAATAAACAAAAGCAGGAGGGGAAAGGGCAAGATAGATCTGAGTGTGTGATAATGAGAGAGTAAAAGGTAATAGTTTGCCTGTATTCCTGTGAGATGGGGAGATCCAAAGCCAGGTGAGGTAGCCTAAAGCCATTTACAGGTCCTAATCTGGGTGGAATGAGCCGTGAGAGGAAGAAGGAACTAAAGTACGCTGACGAACAGGTCTCCCCTGACCCCTCTCCAACTCCCACTTTCCCACCTCTACTTTTCCTCTCCCTCGTTTCCTCTCTCCTTCCAACCCCGCTTTCCACCACTTCCATCTACAAAACAAAGTTGCCCGGCATTGACGGGACCCTAGAGGCAGTCAGCGAGGAAAGGTGGAAGTCACCCTTATCCAAGAGAAAGAGGTAAGAAAGGGAATAAGGGAGAGAGGGAGAATGGTAAGAGGGGAGTGAGGAGATTGAAGCGTTTCTAATTTAAATAAACCCTTTGGCAGACTGAAACTGGCAGTGAGCTTCCCCTTTGCTCGCAAGGAAAAGAGGGAGAAGAAAGGAAAAGGGGAAAAGAGGGAGGGCAAAAGGAAAAGAGATAGATAGATGGATATAGAGACGTCTCCATGCTGGTTTACTTATCCGCATGGGAGAGTTAGAGGCCAGAGGATGGGGAATGGGGGGATATAGAGTGAAGTGGAATAAGATAGGGAACTAGATGGAGGAGAAAGAGAGGGGACACAAATAACTGGTGAAAAACACTGACAAGATACAGGGGTTACGGGAGGGGAAAATAGGAAAGAGCTGTGAAAGTTAGGTAATAGAGAATTGTGTGTGTGAATAGATAGAGGTGTGATCCATCTATTGGGGAGAGTTCACACACACACACACACACACACACACACACACACACACACAAAGAGAGAAAGTCAAACAGGGTCTCTCAGCAGTGGGTCCGATCTGTCTCATCTCATCAAAACTTGGCTGAAGTTTTTTGGATAGATCCCAGCTCCAATCTACTTGAGCCGCCACACTCTTCTCCATCACACTATCTCCCCCTATCTGTCCCTTTGGCTCGTCACAGCAGCAGCCTGCTCACCGGTCCATGCACTCCTAATGGGCTGCCTTGGAGAGAGGAGCTGCAGCAATACAGGCTGTAATCTTAAGTCTCACTACTGAACGCCAGAGGATGCCCAGTTTGTTTGTCTGCTGTTTGTTATGTTGGATGGGTAAGAGGTGACAACAGGCAAACCATACAGCTCAGAGATTCAGAGAGGAGAAGTTGCTCAGGACGGCGCCCCAAAACACTGAAAAACTACAAAACACATGATCTAATAATAAGGGTTGTCATGTGATTTTTATCAGGAGATAAGTTGATTTGGCATTTTAAGTCTATGAGGCATCAAACTAATGAAAATGGACTAATATAGGGCTTGTGTTGTGTGAAGGTCATCTAGAGCCTTTTTTATTTCCCACCATATCATTTAACATAATGTTTGATTAAGTACTGTGTTCATATGCATATAGACCGGCTATTCAGGTATATTAGAGTCAACAAAAGTATCAGGGTTAGACACGCCTGTTTACAAGAAATGACAAAATGTGATTACACAGTCTCTGGATTAAAGGTGCGTGCGTGCGTGCGAGTGAGTGAGTAAAGGCGGACACGCATGTTGTGTATAGGCACACAGGTAGGGGCAAAGTCTATAGGATGGAGAGAGCGAGAGAGAGAGAGAGAGAGAGAGAGAGAGAGAGAGAGAGAGAGAGAGAGAGAGAGAGAGAGAGAGAGAGAGAGAGACTCCCGACCCCCTCCTTCAAACATACGCACCAAGAACTGGCTCCGGCTCCGGCTTCGCTGGAGTGGGGAACCATAAATCTTCATATAGCGGCTGTTTTGATTAATGCAGCCGAGTCGAGCTAGGGGGCTGGACCTATCCCATTACGGCCTAATGGAAGATGGAGCGGCGCTGTCTCCACCACTAGGCCCCTGTCATTTGTTCCACTTTGCAGTCCATTTGGCCGAGAGACTACAAGCCACTCCATCAAAAATATTTTCAGAGTTAATTTCCGCCCGCTTAATTCGCCTTGATTCGGATTGCGTATCGAATGGCAGGATCGATTTTCGCCTGGCGTCTAAATTAAATAAAAGAGAGGGGGGTATACTTTAAGTCTGCGTTTTCTTTCTTTTCTCTTTTCCATTCCATTCTTCCACCTATTTTCCAGACATCCTTTACCGTGGGCGCACTTATTCTTTTTTTACGATGCATCTCATTTCCTCCTTTCTCTCAGATTTTGATAGACCCATGTTTGCAGGGGAGGAGGAGTAGGCACAAATCTGATTGTAGTTACAGAAGAAGGAAAACCTATTGAAGACGAGCTGATGTAGATGGATTAATGGATTTGTCATAAATTAGAAACAGAAACATAAAGACTTGGAAATGGAGGAAACACCTTTTATGACAGGTAGGTTAGAAAAGAAAGAAAGTAAAAGATCACATGACAACACCACGACAGCCCCACAATGTATAGAGTGAAGAAGAATTGGACATGCCTACATGGGAAAAGTGGGGTAAATTAGGGGCATCGGGGTATTGAGGGGGTGAAAAATAATAGGGGGGGGAGTAGCAAAAAAAGAAATGAAAAGAGGCAAAAAGCACAATGACAAATTGGTCGAGTGTGTCGCGAATTCCCTTTTAGATTTAAAGCCGCGTGTAGCCTATCGTCATATCTTTCCAGAGTAATTTATTTTCTCATTTCTCTCTCTCTCTCTCTCTCTCTCTCTCTCTCTCTCTCTCTCTCTCTCTCTCTCTCTCTCTGTGAATTTATCTGGTAGTCACATGGACAGAGAAGCGGGGGAAAAGTCAATGAAAGTCTCTGGCGACAACTGTTTCCCCCATCAGTCTCTTGTCTCCTTCTTGCATTATCTCTCCTGCTTTGCTTTCTATTTGTTTATTCGCTGAAGCTGATTTGCTCCTCCCTATTTCCTCCTCCATCGCCTGTGTTTCCTGTTTCAGAATCTCTCTCATATCATAGGACTACAAGCTATACCTACTCCTCTCCAGAGAGGCCTATCGATTTTATTCTCCCACTAACAGCAAGCCCCACGCTTTGAAATTACTAAATCAGGAAGCTGTAGGATCTATCTCTTGTATCCACCTCAGAAATGCTTCAATAAGTGTCAGAAAGTTCTCAGAGGCTTACAAGTTGGAGATGAAGGCCGGCAAGCTTTGGCCCGGAGACATGAAGCCACTTGTAGATTGCACAAATCAACAAAAAAAATGAAATTTGAATCAATTAAGTTTTATTACACTCTGCCAACTCTATAAGTCCATCTACAGCCCTAACAGGCACATAGATCATACAACACATGAGTACTTAGGAAGATCTGACTGAGGAACAAATCCTGAAACCCGGTCTCCACTCAGCACAACCACTTTCCTCTCCAATTCAAAACCACACACGATATACTGTAACCCTCACAATCTAGAGCTGGGAAGATGCTGTCCTGAATGTACTATAATACTATATAAAAAAAAAAAAATGGTGATTTTTGGCGATATTTTGATATTTGACAATATTATTCTCGCTCAGATAGTCTTAATATTTCAGAAAATTGTATCTACAACCTTTAACACCACAAAAGTCAACATTTATACTCTCAAGTATATTACAATATTACAATGACCAAAATACTAATTGAAATACTTTCATACAGTGGTGGGATACTTTTCAGATCCTTTAGGAAAAGAAGCACAACAAGTGAAAGTCTTGCATTCAAACTTATACTTGAGTAAAAGTGCATTATGTACGCAAAGTATTAAAAGTAAAAGTGCTCATTATGCAGGCAGAAAGGCTCCCGACACGTTTTTTTCTTATACCAATCTGTTTGTTGTATGCTGATACAAATGCGGTAACTGATAATCCTCTTGCAATTGCAAGAAAAAATTCACTGCTCATATGTCACAAAATTCTTAAATATATTTAGTAATTGTGTGCAACGATACATCTAATTTTTCAAATATGTGGGCTTATTAACATCACACCTCTCTTTCTCACCTTGACAAGCATGTATACTCTACATAACACATTAGATCAACTTTAGAAAAACATACTTTAAAAGGTCCCATGGCATGAAAATGTCACTTTATGAGGTTTTTTAACATTAATATGAGTTCCCCCAGCCTGCCTATGGTCCCCCAGTGGCTAGAAATGTTGATAGGTGTAAACCGAGCCCTGGGTATCCTGCTCTGCCTTTGAGAAAATGAAAGCTCAGATGGGCCGATCTGGAATCTGCTCCTTATGAGGTCATAAGGAGCAAGGTTACCTCCCCTTTCTCTGCTTTGCCTGCCCAGAGAATTTGGCCCACCCATGAGAGAGAGACATCATGGCTTTCAAACAAGTGGCAGTTGGTCAAGGCCACACACCCACCCTCCACCTTGCCCCCCCCCCCCCTCTCTCCTCCTCAATAGCATTTAAAGCTACAGACACAGAAATGACACATACTAAGGAAAGCTCATTGTGGGACTGGCTCTAGTGGCTGTAATTCTGCACCAAGGCTGAATATCGGGAAAGAGACTTCAGGTTCAGTATTAGGGGACCACTAAGGCCAATATAAAAGCATCCAAAAAGCAGCACGTCATAGGACCTTTAAATATACTCAGAACTCTGAAGCCTTTGTTTTTTAGAACCGTGTTTTAAGTCGCATCCCTTGTTCACAGCTATTATAAGAAGGCTCCACATGATCAGAACATTTTTAGCTGAAATTACATTATTGGAACAATAACAATAATAAAATTTTCTCGAACTAATCAATTCATTATTAACCAATAATATATCGGCCACCATTATATCCTGCATCCCTTATTAATGATGCATGGATGTATAAGCAGCTTTTTAATGTTGTACTGACTAGGTTGAAGTAGAAATAAATCAAGCTGTACCATATCAGAGCTAGACCGATATGATAATTGTAGATCTGTATCAGGGTTAGGGCTGGGTATCTTTAAGGTATCAACCGAAAGAACTAGTACCGAGTAGTATCGAAACTTTGCCAGTCATACGATACCTGCATTCAATCCTTTTTGTATCAAGATCGAGAAGAAAATTACTATTTGCGTGGTTTTGCTCGCAGCCAATCGCTGCAAGCGTTCTTCGATTTTAAAGGCGACATGTGATTGGCCCACTATCGCAGCAGCTAGTGATGGAAGCATTTTACCCAACTAAATGCTTCTACTCACGTCATGGGTATCGAATAAAATACTTTATTGGTGTCGGTATCACTTTAAGGGTACTGGTATTGGTACCGGTACTGTAAATGTATTAAAGATACCCAGCCTTAATCAGCGTATATGTCAACTGACAACAACAGTTTTGCCAAAGATATGCTGAAGGTAATTTAGAAACAGTGACGCCATTACATAGTTTGTCCACCAGAGAGCAATAAAAACTTTATTTTTATCCGTAAAATGTCCCCCTCAATCTTGCTACAATGCTTTATTAAAACTAACTTAAGGAATCTTCTGACCAATTCTCATGACCAATTCTTGTTTGTGTTAAAAAAATACTAGCAGATATATTGTTACTTTTTTGAACTCTTAAATATCAATATCAACCTCAAAAATCCAGTGTCAGTCAGGCTACATATTTATTGTATAACAATGCATCATATACTCAAATAGGTTTTTAAAGTCTTAAAAAAAGAGTTAAAAGTACAATATTTGCTCTGAAATGTATTAAAGTAGAACTCTATAGTAGAAAAACATTAAAGTACTAATAGATTAGACTTAACTACATATTTCCATACACATATGTGTGCCAACAATGACAACACTATGTACAGCAGCTTCAAAGACATGCTACTGAAGGGGTTGATACAATTGAAGGGTCTCTGGGTATCCTTGGGGGGTTCTCCCTTCCACAGCAAACAGGACTGATGGCCGACCCACCCGGCAATATGAGTTATTCACTCAGCCCCTCCAATATCAGTGTCTCTATTTCAGTCGCCACATCTGTTATTGTCTGATTCTTAAGAAAAAAGTGGCTGAGCAGAGGATAATGAAATCAAAGCCCAACACACACAGTCAACAAGCCCCTGGTAAGAAACACACTGTGTCAATATTAATCTCCCTGACAGAAAGTCGAAATATGGCATCTGTCACACATCATCTTCCCTCTCTCCTGTCTTTCTTCAGAGTGGAAAAGGATGGAGAGGAGGTGGTTTTAGTGGGAGTGAAGAGGGGGAAGTTGTTGGAAATTGAGCACATGGACCGGAAAGGGCAAAGGACTCTGGGATTTTCAAGAAATTGTTTGTTGTTGTTTTTGTCTCCTTGCATTTGGTATTGCATGCATTTGGAACATTTAGGCCTTCAGTAAAATAAAAGTTATAGTCAAGGACAGTTGTAAGTGATGGCATGTCAGGGGAACTTCTAACAAAACAAAGTACTTGACAGGGCGACACTGGACACAAGTAGCGACCGTTTTCATTAGTGTTTGAGCAGATATCAGAGAACTGGAATAACAGGTAAGTATGTAATAGCTCAAAAAACATAAGTTGCAGGTTTTTACGTCCATCTTTGTGACCGATCTCTTCGACTAAGACTCAGAAAAGCTAAATTGATTTGCTTGCCACTGGGGTGAGTCAATAATCAATACACAGTAACTACTGTATGTCTCTCAATAGTCAAATACATCTTGTGCATTGCCATCGGCTGCAGCTTCAGTTTTGATACTAAGAAAAACCAGGCATTTTATTTGTGGACATCTGTAAAACATGAAAACAACAGATACAACATTATTGATTTATTTAATTGCAAAGGATATGTATGCATTTTCTTTATTGTCAGAAATCTGGTGCATTTGTTTCGCATATGTTTTGAAATTTCTCTAGTATAACTGTACAGTGTTTTGTTAATACTGACATTTTTAAATGCACACAATTCAAGGATAGGTCTGGTGATATTATATATTCTTATTATCAACAAATCCCATGAAATCCCAATTCTTGTTCAAAACTACCACTCACTGGGTGACATGTTCCTTTATTACAATGGACATGGGCACTGTAAGTTATTTTGAACCAATCCCACATGCACCAACTTGGTGTCCTGAATACTCACTAGAGCACCAAATTCATCGCTGAAAATAGTGTACTTGAGTTTGAGTATCGTTTGCTAATAATTACAAATGTAATCTTTAGTAAGAAGGAATGGGCTCTTCATCATTGTGTTCGGCTCTCAGTCTGAAGGTTTTTTAGAGGCTACCACATTGGTGGTTTTAGTCTTTTCATGGGTTCTTGAATAACTAACATAGCATTTGATGCTAATTTAAGTTTAGAAAGCAAATACATTTTCTCACCTCATGCCTAACTGGAACTTAAACTCTGATGTGAACAAGTGAGTTTGAAGTAATGATACATAACCCCCAGATCCAAACACATATCCTATAGTGCATATTCAAGGTCAAAATGTGAAAAGCAACAAGTCAAAGTGAGACATGAGCTTCCTGACTGTAGGGCAGCAAAACTAATGTTGCTCTCATAACAAGATGCTTAAGGGCAGCGATCACAACACAAGATCTCTTGGTGATGAGATAAAAAAATGTCCTCCGACATTTTATCAGTTTTCCCATGCTTGAGGTTTCTCCTTCCCATGCACACCTGCTATCCTTTATTTATCCTTCAATCATCCAGGACTCTCTTCCCCTTTTTCAGCCTGTTATCGCTTTCTCCCACTCATTTCACCCAGAACACTTTCCTTTCTTTCATCCTCTTTCCATCTGCTTCCTATTCCTCCCACCTCTCTTCTTCCTACTCTTCCTCTCTCCTTCTCCTTCTTTTGGACATTTCTCTTAGTCCTTTCTGTATCCCTCCACCATGCCTCTCCACCCTCTTTCCCACTCTCTTTCCCCTGTGATGAATGAGTCTGTCTGCTGGGTGCAGTTCATATTTACTGAGCAGGGGAGCGCACACTGTCAGTCTCTCTCGCCCTCCACATCTCTATCCCTCCACTAAAGAGACAGAGAGAGCAAGAGGTTACAGTGGGAAGAAAGGAGGAGGGAAGCCATGGTCAAGAGATCCACTCCAGGAGTCACCACGATAACAGCTGGCTTGGTGGGGAACATGTTAGTCTTGACCAGCATGGTTTCTCAGTGTAAACAATAGAGGTGGTTGAGAAAAGAGAAAAATCTTCCTCAACCTGTCAATGTGGTGATACTAATAGGGAATAAACAGCGTCTTTCCATCCCTTTATGTGAAACTCGGCAGACCACTCTCGGCACTCAATGCAACAAAATGTAATGGCGTTTTCTCTCTCCTTCCTTTGTGTGAGCCATGCTTTTAGGCACATTTGGCTTAAGAGAGAGAGAAGTAAGAGCCGCTACCAGCTGCAGCTTACCAAAGGCCCACAAAATACCCGGTTTCATCTACACCCACACACACCAGTGTGTTGCGGGGAGTCAAACGGTGTGTTTTGACCCGTGTGTTGACCCCTTCATGAATAAGAGTAGTGGATGTGGGCCTGCCGACGCCCAAAGGGACAGGCCCAGAGCCGCTGCAAAGCCCTGCAGAGCCACCATCTCTTCCCACACACTGACCTCCGAGGCCAGCCAACACCAAAACCACCGTAGCGTGACGACACCAGTGACACCCAGCGCCAACGCACACAATGTGTTCCTCTGCTAAATTGACAAAATATAGACAGTAAATACAGGGAAAATTGGATAGCTCAAATTACATCACAAAAAGAAAATCCCCTCAACTGGACTTTTATAAGATTCAGTATGGGGTAATTCAATTCTCAGACTGCAACCTAAAACACTACAGACTGTCTGTCAAAGGGGGCAGATTGAAAATGTTTTTGCCATTTGGTTCTGCAACAGTGAAGGCTGAATAAATGTAAGGTTTTATGTTTCGATTTGTGGATGATTCGCAGTAGACTCTCAGCCATTGTAGTGCATTGATATCTGCGCTGATTAAACATTGTCACTTTAAACATTCATATCATGTAGCTGTATGTCAGAATCTAAGGAGGAGAGTGAAAGAGTATCGGGGAAAATAGGAGCAGCAGAGGAAAAGACTAGAACGGCTGAAAGAAGGGAAGGAAAGCATCATGCCATAATCATCTGAATATTAGGGAAAATTGGACACAGGAAAGGTGAAAATTGGATATGGGAAATTTCTGAGGAGCAGAGAAAAGCCTGAATGCATCAAATGTGAAAACAATGACCAATATCAAAACGGATGGAAACAAATGTAGGCCCCTCTGGATAAAACACTGCTGTAAAATATCCTTTAGGAGGTTCTAAAAGCCATCGTCTGCAGACAAATGACAGGGTCAGAGGTCAGAGCACTATCAGCTGTAACAACACTGTTTATGATGGAGGAGGAGGTATGACATGATACTTTACAAAGGGACAAAAAAAACATTTTCTATATGCATTGCTGACCACAGGCTCATTTCATATCATAGTTCTAACAAATTGCCGAACTTCTGAGTGAGAGACATTTCCTGAGCTCTCATATTCCCCGAAGCATCCTTTCCACAGCTATCCATTTCCCCCTGGTGCCTCAAGAGAGGAACTACTGCTGTTTCACTGCGGCCTTTCAAGGATAATTCAGCAGCCAACTCATCTGCTTTACAGCTGATGTAGGCCTCAAACTGTGATGTATCCGGCTATCACACGCCAGACGATGAGATACACGCATACTGCACGGAAAGGGTAAACAGTAACACCTTTATTTGTCAGGAGGCATTTTCTGCTGCCCTGTGTTTGTGTGCTGCAGTGTCCGCCCCCCCCCCACCTCCTCATTCCCGGATCATATTTGTCCATCTGGCTGCCACACCGATGGAACATTCCAAAAACGGCTGCTGTGCAATCTATCTCAATTTTCCAAATCTATTAACTTTCTTTGTGTGGCCTGCCTCTCCTCGAGACCGATCTTTAAAAACCGTGGTTGTTCAACAATTATGATAACTGCAACAGGGGGAATTAGAGAATCCAACCATTCATCTCTCTGCCCCTCCTCCACACAGACATGACGCGGCTAAATGAAAAATGGACACGCTTTAAGAAGTATTGATTCCAGCTTTAAACAAAGGTACAGTCAATATTATTTACTCCTAAATATATCTTTGTTATCTGCTCTGGAGTCGTAGTTACTGCTCTGTCCTCGTAATTGCGGACATAAAAATAATAGACCAATTCCCACCGAATTGACCGAGACAGGTTTGGTTGTGGCCCTTGTCCTAGTGATGCATATCCTGGGTGTAAATAAATGTGTGAGCAAGGTTTTCCTCTGATGACTGCCCTACTAGAGGCAGATATATATCCGGATCCAAAGAGGAAATAAAATGCAAAATGACAATGCATTTCAAAGGTAATCTAAAACACAAAAAATGCATTCATTTTCTTTCTATTATTGTTTTTTTATTGCATTTATAAGAATAGTGTTTTCTCCCTCAGAGTATTGCCATCTATCTAGTTTTGTTTTTTTAAAGGTGTTTCTTTTGAGAAGCCTCCTAGGGTTTCTTTTCTCATGTGGAAAATCACACAAGTTTGTTTTGTTTTTAATAACAGTAACAGTATTTAGTATTTTTTTTGTGCATGGCCAATCTTCTTACTGGAAAAACAGGCCTTTGATTTTCTTATGCTAGTTTGTTGTTCATCTTTTTGCAGACACACTCAAAAACATTAAGTACATAAAATATCATTTTCAGAATACAATTTTCCAAAGCTAAAAAGTAAAGGACCACATAAACTAAAACGTGCTTTTATTTCACATCAGTAGCCCAGTGTATACAAAACATTTTCATCAAATCTTACAGTAGAGTTTTTCATATATCAAAACAGGATTCTTAGTATTTGTAGTGTATCATGCTGTGTAAGCAGTAAGCTCCAGAAAAAAGGATTATTATAATATAGATATAATATTTATATATTGCCCAGCCCTAATTGGATCACACTGTGCGTATCAAGCAACCCTTTACAGCTGAACTTCTCTTATGCTTGACGGGGGTCTCCAGATTGCATGAAGCTCACCTCGCACTGGTCACATTTGTACAGCCTCTTATCAGTGGATCTGGTGGTTGGACAAGTGGTCCAGGCATTTGAATCTCTTGTCACACACCTTGCAGCGATAAGTCGTCATGCATGTACCTTCAGTACCTGCTAGCTGGCCACCCTAAGTCCCCCTAATCTTTTGATGGATCCTCTGGTTATATGTATTCTTACTGATGAAGCTCTTACCACATGCAGTACAACTAAAGCTTTCCCCAGATTGCAAAAACCAAGACATTTTTCTGAACTTAACTAATTAGTGTTGGTAACTAAACATAACCAAGTAGTTCTTGTGTCTAAACCTAAGCAAACTGGGATTATATCACAACGTTAACGACGCGTTTAAAACTGGTTCAGATATAAGGTCGTATTTCAAGCCACCGCTAGGGGCGCTGATTTAGAAAACGCTGCCGTGGGATGTATTAGAGGGTAGTAATAAACGACCGATATCATCACATGGTTTGGATGACTTGTTGAGACAGTTAAGTACTAGAGTACTTTGAGGACTGATAACTAGAGGGCACATTGTAGTTCTTTTAGTTCTTTATTTTAATAAAACATAAGAAAGAAATACACAATATAAAAAAATGCACAGATGGGATGAAGACAAAAACATGAAGGCTTGTCAAAGGAACTTAATTAAAAAGACAGCTGTATATGCTTGTCAACAATTTACAAACAGAGAAATATTTTCAAAATGTCTAAAAGAAAGAAAACAATACAATTTTCAGCAAGAAATACTAGAGATAAAAAAACAAGAAGAAATAAATAAAAACAAGGATTGCAATAACTTATATTTGCACAGCTTTTATACCCTGTGTCATTCCTCATTTACATAGTACTGTATTCAGTCAAGATAAGTTGTTTGATAAGTTTTTTTTTTTTTTTTTTTTTTTTTTTTAAATCAGAAATGAGGAGTGACTGCGATGTGAAGCCGAAAAACATTTCGTTTCATATAACTGGACCTCTGTACCTAATTAAAAACTGGCCTACTGAACACTTGTCTAACTATACTATAGTGCTAATCCCAGTGATCATACTTGATATGCTGTTGCAGGAAACCAGACTCAGTGAATAAGATTGTGCAATACAATATAATAGTATGGCATACTGCATATTCTTACTATTTCATATTATTATGCATATTTATATGCCTATCAGGACTAATGTCAGTGCACTTGTATGTGCCAATGAAAGCATGTTGAAGTGTTATCTACAATATATAACAGCAATAATTGTAAACTTGTTCTGTTGTAAAATAGCTATTTATAAAAGAAAGCAAAGTTAATATTCCATTTGCGAAAACTGGGCAAAGTTGCTTAACCGTTTTTTAATCCAGTTGTAACATTTCAAAAACCTTGGGAAAGTAAAGTGATCATGATGAGGTGCTTAAACCCTAATAATTCAGTAATTTAGTTCTGATTTTTAATATGGTGCAACAATGGGAGCAGTAGGAGTTTTCTTGCATGCAGTTTTTTTTGCACTGCAAAAACAACCTGGGAAGAATTCTTGTTTTCTGGGTCAATAACAGGCAATCAATCCAGGTCCACGACCCATACTGTGACTTCTATCCCTTGCAACCATACAAGTATGTCTTCTTAGATATCATATCACCAGAAAAGAAATGAAATCACCCAACTGTCACCACAGTTCATGTCGAATCTCCACTGTAAAAACAACTTTGCACTGATCACTTTTAAGGACATCATAACCCAACATGTCTGTCTAGCAAACATATTTACATGATGTCTTGTGTAACTGTGCTTTCCTTTAGGATTTTTTGGGTGTTATTTTTTTTTTTTTATAACATCCATATATAATTAAAAAAATTGTTAACAACAATCGCATCCTCAAAACAAATCTGTACTGGTCTGAGGAATAAATTTATATTCTAATGAGTAAGAAAAGCTTAACAACCTCTTCAATTAAGCATCTAGGTGCACTGTAGAGGATTAGTAAAAAATCAGATGTGAGCTGGCTTACTTGTGTTGCTTTCCACTGCCTCTGCTGGTGGTGTCTCCTCATAGTGTCCAGTTAAGCATGGCTTAGTCCCTCCCTTAACAAATGCCTCCAGGCCTTCAAATTCCCAATTCCCAAACTTTGTTACATGGCAGATTTCATGTGTCTCAGGGTCTGCTGGCTCCTCTTCGACTTGTTTACAGTTGCTCATACTCTCCTGTTCATTTTTCAACTCTTCTCTGCTTTGTGCAGGGCAGCATTTAAAGCATCCTTGTTTTCTTTTTGCAGACCTGATCACATTGTTAATAATGGACAATTAATTTTGTTTTTCAGGGGACATTCCTCCATAGTAATGCTTTGGTTTTAGGGCCTCCTCGTCTCTTTCTGATAATTGACTTGTGGGAGAGTCAATTATAGTTTGTACAGTTCGGTTTGTGGGCCGACCAGATGACTTGGGAAAACAGATTATTCTGCTGGCCAAAGACAGTTGTTTCTCATCCCCTGGAATGGTTTCAGTCTTTTTAGGGCGACCTGGTCCCTATTCGAATGAGTGGATCTTTATCTTACCTACCTTGGAGTTCTGTCCTCCGTGTGCAGCTGTTTGGGGATGCTCATCTTACCTGCTGCCCTCCTCTTCAGTGTAGAGGAACTCTATAGACCTAGAAATAGAGAAAGCAGAAGCAAATGAAAGCTTGTCAAAGCACTTGCTACTATGCAAATAGGAACATAATGTAATTTGTGATTCTTAATTTTACATTCATTTTCTAGCTGAAGTTACAACATTTGATTTAGTCAATTTATTTAGCAATGGGTTTGACTACTTGACTATTGTCTGTCATTGTAATGTCATTGGTAAATATTTACATTTACACAAACACACCAAGGCTGTTATCAGCACTTGAAACCATTTTAAACCAAAAATCGTTTGGGGATAAAAATCACACTTAAACCGTATTGTTGTGATTAAATGTCTATATTCTCCCTGATGTATCTTTTTTGCCTAAATAGCACTAGAGGTCTCTGCATCTATTTAGCGTGATGAAGAGTTACTATTGTAACTACAGTATATCAGACAATATGCCAAATCATGCATGAAGGCCACTCTGGTGAATTGTGGAAAAGTGCGAATTAAATGTATTACTATGTTATCCAAAGGTGTCGCATCCCTTCAATTAATTTTAAATACATATAGAAGGTTATTGATTATATGACAACTGCAGAGGCCAATTCACTGTAAACATGTGATGCACGTCCACATACTAGGACACACAAAGAGAGAACCTTAGACTTGTTTGTAGTGTGTATATATAGCGGAATGCGTAGATATTTTTCCTGTTCATTTGTAAGAGCAGTCATGTGTTATGACTGAAAACAATTTAAGTAATATCTAGCCTAATATAATGTAGAGGGGGGGGGGTAAATTGTTTTGACAATAAAATTTGAATTAGACGTGTAAAGTACTGTACATTTGACATACTGACTTCCCTAAGCCATAAAACAAACTGTGTACTGTACAATTTGCCGAAGGATATGAGAAAACTAAACTTACTTACGAACCATGTTTTTGGCGTTCCTTGAATCGGGTGCTTCATGCAGTGCTTTCGGCGTCCCTTCACTTTTAAATTGAATTTAAAACTTGGCCCCAGAAGAGAGCACCATGTTCAGCTTGTCAATACGGTATGACAGCGCTACTTAAGCTAGTTTTGTTGTTAGCTACGTTAGCTAGTGTTGGCACTGCATCAGCCTTTCAGACCAAGTAACGTTATGAAGTTCATTTCAGTTCCAAACAGTTGCTATGGTCCAGTCGCGTGTGCCTGTGAAGTTATACATGTTTAAACGTCTCCGTAAAACACTTTGTTTTACTGAGTTTCTGACAATTTGACGAATGGTGGACTGTGTTGACTGACTTCGTGGCTACGCACAAAAAAAGTCACCTAAATGAATGCGCCACTGCGCGTATGGCAAAATTTCACGTGCATGGTCTGCCCGCTTAAAAAAAGGTTAAGCAGGTGTTCACATCCGCCTGCCCCTCGCGGGCGGAGCTTATGTGTTAAACACAATGCTACGAAAGGATGATCCGCCCCGCCGGAATACACCGTGCCTTGCATCAACGCTCAGTTGACTACAGTACAAACAAATAGAGCAGCATGCAACATTTTTATAAGATTTAGATGTTTCTTCCCGCAATTGTCATGCCTCCAGCAATTAAAGACACAATTAATCATATGACGAGTGTTTCATGAAGCAGAGGTTTACTAAATAAATCCTCAAACAGCTCTTTTTACCTGAGTCTCCTTTCCAAAGTTTTACTCTTCACTGTTTCCAAGCTAAATGCATCAACTCTGCTCTGTCTTTAAAACCTATTAAAAAATCCGTAATCTTAAGAATCGATTTTTTTTTTCTACAAGCCATTTCTTCAGTTTTCAGTTTATGGTGAAATATGGCCATCCTCATTGTAGGCATTTAACACTTGTGCACAAATGCTTCAAATAATCTGGCCTCTCCCAGTGACATAACAGACACAGTATCATCACACACACAGAGTTTATGCATTCATCAAATAATAATTTATTAATTTTTTTTTTTTTTTTTACAAATAATACAGCATTGATCTGTGGAAAAAGAAACAATCCATTATCTGCATGTCCCAATGAGTACTGCCTCTACCCTAAAACCTACATTATAGAGATCTACTCTGCACAAAAATGATACAAGGCCTGGGATAGTGCTTTAAAAAAAAAAATGTTCCATGCAATAACAAACATGACTCGTTGATGTCATGTGTTCAATTCACTTTTCATAAGTTAAAACAGTCATCTGAGTCAAAAGGGTTACAGAAAGTTTGTATAAATATTTGTATACAGATGAGTTTTGATTTTACCCCTTCACTGAAAAACCTAGCAGAACACTCTATGCAGCTCCCGTAGTTATCACTTCAAATCAGCATGGCTATTTACAGTCCTCTCATTAAAAAGCTCAGCGACATTTAGCCACATGCCCAGAGAGATGGTGAGAGCGAGCAAACCGGCGGAGGCAGTTGGGGCAGGAATATGGCTTCTCCCCCGTGTGAGTTAACATGTGAGTTTTCAAATGGCCTGACAAGCGAAAGCTTTTTCCACATTCTTGACACGTGTAGGGACGCAGGTTAGTGTGACTCCTCCTGTGCTTGCCAAGATCACCAGAGGAAGTGTAACGATTGTGGCAGTCTGGACATTCAAAGGGCTTTTCCCCAGAGTGTATCCTCTTATGCTTCACCAGGTCACCGGACTGAGTGAAACTCTTGTCGCATTCAGTGCATTTGTAGGGTCTCTCACCAGTGTGGGTGCGTTGGTGGTTTCGCAGATGTGCAAGACGAATGAACCTATTGCCGCAGACTGTGCAGTGGTAAGGCCTTTCTCCAGTGTGGGTCCGCAGATGTATTTTCAAAGCCCCGAGATCTCCGATCTTCAGGCCACAGTCCCCACACTGGTGAGCTTTTTCATTGGTGTGGAGTTTGGTGTGAACCCGCAAGTTTCTATTTGTGTTAAAGTTCTTCCCGCACACATTGCAGTGGAAGGGTTTCTCACTGGAGTGCGTCCTCATGTGGAGATCCAGACTTGACTTGAAGCCAAACTCCTTTCCACATTCAGAGCAAGAATATTCCTTCTTGCCAGAGTGTGTGGTTAAGTGGCACTTGAGGTGGTGGGACCTTAAAAAGGCCTTCTCACACACCTGACATTTGTATGTCTTCTCCCCTGTGTGTATTTTCATGTGTTGCCGCCAACCGCTGCGCTCCACGAATCTCCTGCCACAATCCTTGCAGACAAACGGTCGGTCACCTGTGTGGGTGCGCATATGATCCTCCAGGCTTTGAGGTGTGCCCATCTTCTTGCCACATTCTGGACACTGCACACCAATGTCCAGACAGATTGGCTTATCCTCAGATTCGGTGTTAGGCGGTTCATGACACAAATGAGGCCCTTGACCCCAGGTAGCTTTGAAACTCTTCCCACAGTCAGCGCAGCTGAGATGCCCTCCTCTGGTAACTACAGACATGGTGTGCCAGCGCTGACAGTGATTCTTCAGATTCTTCAGGTACTGGAAGCTGCGTGCACAGGTTGGACAGGGATAAAGCCTGCGGGGAGGGGCAGAAGGGTGGGCTTCACGTACATGGACTCTAAGGTGTACTTTAGATTTAAATGTGCTGCTGCAGACAGTGCAGGTGTGTTTAGGGATGAGGTTAAGTGTGCGGCTTGAGAGGCAATTTTTCAGCTTGGCAAGATACTGTTTCTGATGGACCCATTTGACATGTTTCTCCAAGAAGTCCAAGTCAGTAAATGAGACGGTGCAGTGAGGACATGGATAGACATCAGACGATGACTCTAAGTAGGAGAGGAAGACACACACACACACACACACACACACAAAGCAGAGAGCATTAAAAAAGGGGATGATGATTTTACACTTGTCTGTTTTACAGACAGACAATCTGAAATATACTGGTTTAAAGTTTTAAAAAAAAACAAAGCAGGGATATTGCAGGAAATACTCTTATGCTGAAGATATCCAAACTATTTCCACCATATTGTCTGAGACACTGAGATCAGATGCACGTATGTAAGAAGGTAAATACAAATGCAGGTGCAAAACAGCAAATGAAAAAAAACACTAGATATGCTTTTTAAAGCTGAAAATTGGCTATATCTAAAACCTCGCCATTGTATTAATGCAACCAAATAAGAACACTTACTAAAACAAAAAGCAAATAATATTGTATTGTAGTATTGTATATTATTCACAAACTACTTGCTCCTACCTGTGCCGACCTCTTCTCCATTTTCTTCCTGGATGTTGCCTGATGCCTCCTGCTCACGGTCTCTCTCTTCTTTAATCCAACTGTCTCTCTCTTCTTTAACCCACAACTCGGACTCCTCCTTGACAGCAGCTTCAGTAAAATCATATTCTGGCTGAAGGTCAGAGTCACACTCGTCCTTTATGGGTCCCTGTTGATGGTGAACAGCTGACCTGGATGCCACAGTCTCAGGCTTAGTGTCTAAACAACTTGAGGAGTCTACATTGTGCTCCTCACTAATCTCCTGTGAATGTGGTTCCTCCTTGATTTGGATGTTAAGACCACCTCTATTAGTGTACGCTTCCTCTGCTTCACCCTGCAGCTCTAATTCAGATTCAGCTTTAACTCTGACCACATCGTGTTGTTTCCCTCCTCTCTTTGCTTTGCTTAGCAAAGACTTCTTGGCAGATTTAATCTTCATGTTGACACCATAAGGATTTCTCTGTCTCTTTAGTGTGCTGCGGACCAGAGGAGCACATTGTCGAGGTAAATATCTTGAAAGGCAAAGGCAGCTACATACAAGTCAATGCAAGCAATACAATAAAAAAAAAACATCTAGCGTCAGCATCATAGCTAAGCTACACCAACGGCAACGTTAGCCTAGCAGCAGCGTTAGCAATGAGGATTATTTACTGCCGTTTTCTTGTGGCTATGCAGCGGTCAGTCTCATTCAGCTTTTGTCTGCTATAAAGAAAAGACTTACCGTTGAAAATGACGCAATTCAGCCAAAGCTCCTTTTATATATTTAAGCTAACGTGCACTAACTGGCTACATCGGTCTGTGGTGTACACAGGAAGAGTACCACACACTTCCTCGTTCTGGCCAGATCAGTGATGTCCAGGTTACATCCGACAATGTAATTAAAGTGACAGCAACAAAATAACAAAGAATCAATTGACTAACATGTTACTTTTATTTTATTAGGAATAGCTGAATTGAGAACTTTAAAAATACATATTTGTTTGAAAAGTATTTGGAAGTAAATCTTGAGAAGCTAAACCTCTTACTTCAAAATACATAGGCTAATTAATGTAACTGTTAGGGCAAACTCCACATACACACCTCTGACTTCATTAAACGTAGTTACCAATAAGACATCCAAACATCACATACAAATCCACTGAGCCTTAATTTATTTTTTTATATATATTTTTTATCATAATCATTTTTTGTCATGTTTATCCGTTTTTAAAAACAATTCAATTCCCCTAATCATTGTTCAAGTTGTGATGTCTGATTAATACTGACATGCATTGGTTTTGTTCATAAAGATTAAAAACCAAAACAAACAATAAACTGCCACAAGCCATTACAAATGCCCGTCAAAGACATACATCTTTGTATTATTACGATCTGTTTAGTAGCAAACTGTCCGATTCAATTGCTACTCTTAATTAGAGTTCAATAAGAAACTGGTGCACTAGAGAGAAGCAGCATCAAAGGTTTGGACAAATACAGGCCTACAGTACTTGAGTTCTGTTGTCTGCATCAGGTGATACCAATTAATGAGTAATTAAGTTGTAGGCTTTTTTTTCCTTCTTCAAATAACCTAGAGTAGATCTAGGTTAGTCTCAATAAAAAAGAAATTCACAATTGTGACCCAATTATCTAACGTTAAACTATTTGTAAATTAAATCATTTTTTGTCAGAAATTAAATATTGAAGTTATGGCAGCATACTTTATATTAACATCATTGTTTTCTAGGTCTCATGTCCTAATTTTCTAGTCTGGCTATCACCAGACCAAGCTCAATCTTTTAAGATTGAGCTGCAGGGTGAAATCAAATCGCCGACAGATCGGGCTGGGTTTACCCAGTCTACTAATTTACCTTTTTTAATCAAGAAATAGTATTAATAGTACTAATTGCATGTTTTTTTCCTTCTGTACAAAACACACTCACAATCATGTTCATCAGACTTTATTTCAGCCGACTCCGGACCGAAAATCTTGACGCAATCTTCTGTACAACACTGTTCCCTTCTTCAAAAACAAAAACAAAAAAACTTAACACAACAAAAGTTATGTACAAAAATATGTTAAAAAAGAACACACAAAGATACAAGACAAAAAAATCAATAGTAATGCTTACTTGTGGAGGGCTGTTATAAATAGTGATAGCATTTATTTGAGCTTTAGTTTGCTTAACTATGCTGCCATTATTCAGTTCATTTTGTTCATTCGATAAGAAGCCAGTAGCATCATTCTGAGTTCATCCATGACACTGTGTGCCATCTGAGGCTGGCTGACATCCCCTCTGTGTTTCACGTGAATAAATGGGGCTCATTGCCTCCATGCAGTGCAAAAAAGGAAAACAGAGAGAAAACAAAGAATAATAACATCATCACCAACCAGTGAACAAGTAATTCAGTCTCACTGAAAATAAAGATGGTGTCAAGTGTTCTCGAAATATCTCACCAGGAGAACTCTTTCATTATCACTTTAATTTCAATAGAGTAACATTTTCCAACCATACTGTATTTTTTTCTTCTTTTCGCATCCATTTTTTTAAATATATATATCAAATTGTAGCTATGATTGGCTAATACAATCACCTAAGCAGACAAGTTGCCTGAAAAAAGCAGTCCAGCAAAACTAGCCAAACACCAACACACATTTCATCAAATTAAAATCATTCAACAAAATGTAATGAAATGTTTTAAACGGACACATAATTTCTTCATTTTTTTATGGACGCGTTCTGTTAAATTATTAAATTATCATAGCGTCAGGAACTGAAGACTAATATTGAAAACATTATCCTTTTTTTTTTTTTTTTTTTTTTTTAACAAAAACAACTCATGAAACAAAAAGGAGAATAAGTTATTGTTATTAAGTGTAAGCCAGTCGACTCACACACAAGGCAAGAAGTGAAGGCCGATGAGCAGAAAAACAAATAAAAGTGTAACAGAGCAGGTGAATGAATATGCAAAGACAAACTCAGGAGTCTGTTTAACATAAACCTGTAGGTTAGTATCCTGCCATATACTGAGTTACAATTATAAATCACTCATATTGACTATGATATAAAAAAAACATCTCACAAGCAACTTTAACTTTTTTTTACCTGCGCTGAGCTGACAATCAAAATCTTGCACATTATGCTGAACCAATTTAAGTCTTTGTTCTCAATGGCAATTTTGATTGTCACCTTTTGGGGTATAAAGCACATGTTGGTTCCAAAGAGAGCGGCTGTATTTTTTAAAACCTCTGTTGGTCAGTGAGAAGAATTTTGGCTGGACTTTGGAACAGTCCAGCTTCAGTCTTCGTATGAGACTGACTGTCGAGTGTGCTCATACCTCTTTAGTGATCACAGACAGGATGCAACATTGTTTTGTTGATACGTATAGCAGTTGTAGTGCATTCTAGACACAGCGCGCTTGGTCACGTGAAGCACTGAATTACAGTACAGCAAAACATAATACAATAAACGACTAAATAATTCATTATACAGTGTATGTACAACTCTGTTCAAAATGCTCATGTTAACTGACTGTGTCATGACTCTTTATTTTGGACTTTGTTTTTGTCTTGCAGCTTTCAGAAAATTAATTCATCAAATATCAAGCACTTCACAGATTTATCCCATCTCTTTTATCCCTGTCCTCTTTAAATTCTATTGTTTCTTCCCTACATAGCCATAGTGGTCAGGTGTTGATGCCCTAGCAGACCCTTGCGCCCTGCTCCCGCCCCTGGGTGCCCCCCTCCATTGCCATGGCCACAGTATTCTTGCAGGTTCTGACGCAAAGTAACCAGTGCAGAGCCCAGACAGGCCCGATTTGGAGCTAAGACACCCCCAGGCAGCTGGAAGAGGACAGTGGCCACCCCAGCCATGCCGTCATCTGTGGGCTCTAGGGTGATGGGTCCTACCTTAAAGGTGGAATAAGAAAAGCCCATGAGCTGAGAGAGGAAGGGGTCAGAGCGGCAAAAGTGCTGGTAGCCGCTGTATGTTGATGGGTGGTGATGGTGTGAGGCCGGGGTGCCAGATGTGGTACTGGCATAGTGGTGGGTGTTCAAGTAGTGCAGCGGCAGGTGCTGGCTACCGTTGCCCCCTCCACCCAGGGTGAGGTGATGGTGGGCTGTGGGTCCAGAGCCTGGGTCATGTTTGTAGGAGACAGCTCCTGCCCTGCCCCTCTGGCCCACCACCACTCCTCCTAACTTGCTTGTGCGGGCATGCGCAAGCGATACAGTGCTGCCCCCCACCCCTCCACCAGCTGAAGGCAGGTAGATGAGCTGAGGCTCTTCCGGCTCAAGGTATATGGTGAGTTTAGCAAAGGGCCTTGACGCCATCTTGGTCATCTCCTGGATGTGGCGACGCTGCTCCCGACGGAAGTCCAGAAACTGCTTAACCTTCCATAGGAGGACGCAGACCGACAGGAAGAGGAAAAAGCAGGAGAAGAAAACTGAGAAGAAGACAAAAAGATCGATGTGGGCTTGGTCCTGTCGCAGAAACAGCAGGCCCTGGGACTCTCCCAGTCTCTCGGCAGTTCCCACACCTCTCAGAGCGATGTAGAAGCGGCTGGATTTCAGAGAGTGCACCTCGTGGGGGAAGGTGATGACCACACGATCTCGAACACCTCGGACAATCAGCACTGTCTGTGGTTTCCACACAGTGATGTAGGTGATGAGTCCTTCAGCCCGCGCCTCCGTAATTTCTCTCTCTGCCCCTGAGGGTTTTGCTTGCAGTTGCAGGGGGTTGTTGGAGAGCACGGGACCCCCGAGACTGGATGAGGCATTGGCAAGCACCTTTATAGGGGACGGAGGTGAATCCTTATCTATACCTGTCGTTGTCCCCCGAGTTACTGCTTCTTCCTCGATCCTGATGGTGTGAATCCCTGTGTTTCGGTCTACATCCACAATGAAGATGTCATGAGAGTTGGACACATACACTTCCACCTCACCAAAGGTAACATCAATGGTGACCCGAATGTCCACATTGGTGAACTTTGGCTGCGCAGAGAAAAACACAGTGCGCCCCTTGGGCAGGTTGCGAATGGTGGGATCATGGAAGCAGTTGGTCTGGGATGTGGGGTCAAAGCAGCACTCTGTGTCAACGTTGAACTGACGATAGCACTGACGCCCATTCACCGGTGTGCCATTGAAGGAGTCTTTGCACTTGGCACACTGAATAGCAGAGCACAACAAATACAACTTGAGCAAAACCCAGCAATGGATAGGACAGGGTCACAAATGTTTGTCTCAATTCAAAATTTTGCTTTTATCAATGCAGAGAAAGAAAATCAAACATTATATTGTGACCAAGGCCACCTTCTGTGTAGAGAATATGTTATATATCATTTTGCAAAGTGAAACCCTTCTTCCATAATTGAAGTGCATGTGCATACCTGTTGCCTGTAGCAGTCTTTCCGGTCACTCTGAGGACTGCTGAGACAGGAGGAGGTCTCTGTGTTGTTTTGGCAAGGGCAACCTGTACCATCGTGTTCATTACATGTGTCTGCATGGCCATTACACTGACACCTGCAATGAAGAGGAGAAAATACACTAAAAAGGAGAAATACAAATACTAAAGAGGAGAAGGGAGAGCTTATTGAGCTAATAAGTCTGTTGCTTCTAGGGATGCACCGAATCCAGGATTCGGCTGAATATTGGACTTTTTGACGGGGTTCGGTTTCTGCCGAACCGTAGAATTGAACCGAACTGAACCCTACGCTTGCACTACGCACGCTACGCTGGTCGACGTAATGACGCCACCGTTGATTACGGGAAGGTGTTTACATAGGTGGACCGTTCAATGCAGTCGGCTGTGAGAAAGTGAAAATGGAACTTGTGAGCAGAAAAAGTGTTGTTTGGCAGTACTTTCAGTCAAAAGAAGGCGATTCAAGTCGAGCTACATGTTCAATTTGTAATTTTGATTTGTCTCGTGGTGCCAAGGACCCTAAACAATACACAACATCGCTGCTGTTAAAACATTTGCATATGAAACATCCGAAAGAATACGAGTTGTGCATGAAAGAATCTACAGACAGCAGCCAAAATGCAGCAACTTCAGCTACGGCTAAGGAAGGACAGTCACAGCTAAAAATGTGTGTTAACCAGACAGTGCCTCTCCCGGGCTGTCAGCCGTTCTCTCGGCAAATGAGTCTCCCTACAGTGGGAGCGGAGCGATGGATCGGCCGGCTGCTGCTCGTTAGCTAACGTTAGCCTTCTAATTTCACCCACCCAACATGCCCTCATCATACACTGCTTAGCGAAAATTTGCCAAACAAAATAGCGGAAAAAAAGAGCGTGTGAATTCAACATTAAGTTGTTACAGTTAACTATTTTATAGGCTGTGGACATTGTTTACTTCATTAATGTGTTTACTGTGTTAATGGACTGAGGATGGGAGTAGGATTCGGGATTCGGTATTCGGTATTCGGATTCGGCAGAATCTTAACCAGTGGATTCGGTATTTGGCCGAACCCCAAAAATCTGGATTCGGTGCATCCCTAGTTGTTCTATAAGCATTTATCCTGATTGATCTTATTTATCTAACTTATAGGCATAGGGAGATTTCCAGCTCATGACTAGCATTTTTTTTTTGCTGTAAAAAAATTCCCTCTGATGGCATGGTTAGTTTAAAGAAGCATCAGCATTTAGTTGTACAACATGCGGTAAGCACTGTATATTTATGCAGATTATATCTGAAAGGCCTGGCATTGTGTCAACCCAAAATAATGGTAATTGTGGACACTGCCAAAAAAATTCAGTATAAAACCCTTTTTAAAACATTTAAAAAGCTTGGCATATAACATATAAATGCTTTGTAATGTTGGTCACGTTATGGGAATCCATTGACTGCTGAGCAGCAAACATTACTCACTTTTCACACTTCCCCGGCAGCAGGAAGAAGCCGCTGAGGCAGCTCTCACACTTGTCCCCCACGCTGTTGTTTTTGCAATTCACACAGACAGCATGCTCTTCTGTGGGACCCTCAGACACCCAGTTCTGAATCTGATAAAGGGACAAAGAGAGATACAAGAGTAAGCACAACTGGTGTATTTGTTTTTAACATATAATAAAGGAAAAGGACACAAGGACAGTGGACACTTACGCTGTTGGGGTCCAGAGGGAAGAGTCGTGGATTCTCAAGGGCCTTCTTCAGTTCATCTCCAGATAAACACACAGCACTGTTTCCCCTGCAGAACTCCCGACATGGACGACAAGTGCCGCCTCCCTTGGCAGAGCCCACAAACAGGGGCTTACACTTTTCACAGTGCTTACCCTGAAATTTTATGAAAAATTAATCATCCCCAGTGGGCATGGAAAAACTGTGTTTACAGTATGTGCATGTGTTTTACTATGAGCACTTACTATGGTGTTATTGTGGCACTGAAGGCAAACATCTGGTTTGCTGACACCAGCGCAGTTGCTGTGTTTGTTGCAGCTGCATTGAGAGGAGCAGTTTTCCCCCACAAATCCAAAGTGACACTGGCAAACTCCTGGGGACACGCATGTCCCGTTCACACAACCTTGTGCACAAACTGGCTCACACTGACCAGAAACCCTGTACAGCAAAAAGAGAAGAATTTAGTAAACCTGTACAGTTACTATGTAACGCAATACATTCATTCTTTGTAAATATCCTTGTGTATTCTGCACCTGAGTCATAAATGCTAACTCCTGATCCTACCTGCTGAGTATGTAACCCTGTTTGCAGGTGCAGTGATATCCCTGGGGTTGGTCGTGGCAGTCCTGGGTGCTGTTGCAGTGGTGATGGCCGTTGGCACACTCATCCTCCTCTGGACAGTGGAGGAAGGACCAGCTGCTGTTTCTCAGGGGGCAAACGCCCTCACTTACACCTGGGAGACAAGAATAGAGGAAGGTGAGTGAACCACACATGAGAAAAGCAGAAATTTTGACTAAGTGATAAATGTAACGCTGTACTGGTTACACTCCACAATGCTGAACTTCTTGAACGCATCAACTGAAGATATTTCTCACCATCAAGTCCTCCTTGTAAGCAGCGTCCAGCCCCATTGCCCCCCCGAGTAGCACACCAGCCACACTGAGGCCTGGAAATGCACTGGGAGCACTGTGTGAGCTGGGAACACTGGGGAGAGCAAGAGTCCCCCCCAGAGAGCAGACGACCGCACTGACCCGCCTCACATCGCAAGGGCACGAAAGATGGGCTCATGCACTAGCGGAAGGGGAGAAAGGTTAGCTGTATATGAACAGGATTTTATTAAAAAAAAACTCATACAAAATACTCTGTAAAGTCTTACCTGCTGCAGAGCCATGCTCCACACACAGTGCTGCCAGCCCCCATCAGAGCCTCTGGAGCCCAGACAGAGGCTGCAATTATTGAGACTGTGGCAGGGTGGAGGGCACGGCATAGGGGGAGAAGACTCCACCTGCATTGGTGAGACGTTGAGCAGGGCGTAGCTGAAACACGTCCAGTCATAGGTGGGGTTCACACTCAGGATGCGCCTTGTCTCACCTGAAATGATCACAACACAGTCGACATGTTCTAGTGGAACACAGCCAACATTTAATTTATTATCTCCAAAATAATAATTGATCCATACGGGTGTGATAATCATAATTACTAAATTACAATTTTAAGTGTATTTAATGTTTTTTCGTACATCTTATTTATTTTCAGGTTTAGACTGAAAATTAAAACAAAAGTGCCTATAGGAAATTCATAATTTCTCTCTTCGACACTATATTGCCCATACCTGTGCGTTTGAATTGGCGAGTCCACATGCATTTTCCGGAGGCAGTACACTTGGGGCAGTCAGAAGCCTCACAGCTGGTCTCAGTGCAGTTGCTGGACAGGAAGATCTCTCTCTGGTTGATCCGACAGTCATGTTCAGACGTACAGCTAACAGAACTGCTGATACAGGCCCCCTCTGGACAGTTTGTGCACCACTTGCACTGTAGAGCAGGCTGGGAAATTCAGTAAGGAACAGATTTAAGTTGATAGAAAGTTGCGGTCTCTGTTTGAGCTAGTGATTGTGTTACAGTAGGGGTGTTGTATATTACCTGTGATGTACTGGAGAATGTTTTAGGGTGTCGGGCGAGGCATTCACTGCAGGTCTTCAGTCTGCGACACTGGTCTGGCTGACGAGGGGTCGGGGAACAGGGAGACTGGCCAGTGAAGCAGCCCATTCTGACAGAAAGGGAGGTAGAAAATTGAAAGTTTGACAAATTTTATTTAGTAGCTGCACATAACTTAAAGCTCAAGAACAGAGTGCTATTTATTTAGAGTTGCTTCCAGCCAATGTGTTACCTCTCAGCAGTATCAGAAGCAGCACAGGTTCCCCTACACCAGACGCAGCTGCCTGTGGTGGTGTTGCAGGCCTCTGGTGTTGGCAGCAGCGCACAGGGGTCAGAGGGCACAGACAGGGTTAGGAGTCTGCCCAGTGTGACACCATTGAAGCCCCCTGACAGGAAGAGACGGCCACTCAAGCTTGTCATGGCAAGAGACACTGAACAATTTACTGGATCTCCTACAACTGAGACTGAAGGAAAGAAAAAAGTGATTAGGTTTTGGTATGGAAAATTTAGGATTTGACCAGAATTGAATCTGCAGATAGACACTAAGATGGTCACCTGGTTGTATCCAGGTGTTACAGTTGATCTGGTACAGGGACACTGAGTTACTGTAGTCTTCAGCTTCTGTCCTTCCCCCGACAATGACCATGGTGTCTTTGATCATGGCTGCAGCATGGAAGAAACGGGACAGGGGCTGCAAAGCAAAGAGATGACACAGCAAGAATAGATAGGTTATTTATATGCAGTGGACTGATAGAAGATACATGCTTGGCTTGTCTAATTTACTGGCCTGTAACAGGAGGGTAGAGACTAGATGAGGTCGGCCTCTTACCTTATTACCCTGTGAGGGCACCAGCAGAGACCAGGTGAGGTTGGGGTAGTACAGACTGTAGAGCTCGCCTGAGGGCTCCACAGTCTCCACGTGGAAGCGGTAGCCACCAAAGACATAGATGGCATCAGTCTGCTCATGGTAGACTGCTGAGTGGCCATATAAACCTGATTGAAGAACATAAGGCAAAACAGGTTAAAGTGCAAAATTCAAAAGTGTATTTTCAAAATGCAATACCAGAATTCTCTTTGAGGTTGACTAATACATAAATTACGTTTGTACTTATATATAAGTGGTGCATCAGTCCAGGGCTCCAGACTAACTTTTTTCACTATAGGAGCACAGTGGCTCCCAACTGAAAATTTTAGGGGCGCAACCAGAAAATTTAAGGGCACACACCGTAAATCAACATGCTAACCAAATATTCACATTTCTACTAATTTCCACTGTATTACTAATAAATACTTTGATAACAGATGCAGAAATTACAATGTGCTGTTTCAAATTCATTGTCACTTTTGAAGATGCAACATAGAAGGTTAACTGACAGCACCATCGTTGTCATGAAAAACCAAAAATATATATATACCAGCTCTAGTCTACAATTACAATGATTTCAACTTAAAATTAAACATGCATTGTTTAGGCTACTACTGAACCAATATCGGTACCGATACCTGAAATTCAGTTCCGTTACTCAACGGTATCTTTATTTTGGTACTTTCCCTCTATAATTACAAAACAATTATTTCAGTTGTAAAAATGATTGTCAAACCTATTTATCCTATGTACTTAGAACATTATGTTATGTTATTAGAATATGTTACACTCAAAAGAAATTAAACAAAAATAAAAATAAAACCCCTCCCTCTCTCCTCCCAAAACCATCCCAACAACCTGTTAAATTGAATAATTATTAATTTCTTACTCAGTGTAACTTTTATTCTTGTATTTATATATTCTTTTTTAGCCTGTTTTATTTTCATGACCGTTTTTAACTGCTCTTTAATGTTTCATGTAAAGCATTTTGAATTGCCTTGCTGCTTTCGGCTCTCCATTAATATCATATCGCAGCAAACGCTGTCTGCGTGAAGTTTTGAAAAACTGTAACCACACATGAAACCACTTTATCGGCATTTCCGTGACTCACTGCGACTTCAACAAAACTGCCGAGCCGACGTAGTTTGCACCGTAAGCTTGATCTTACGTGCTCTCAGGTACCGAAATTTCGACGTTTAATGTGTAAAAAAGGGGGCAAATTTACTGGTCGTACATGTGCGACTGGATGTAAAATTCAGTCGCACACTCTCAAATTTTGGTCGCAAAATGCGACCATTTGGTCGCAGTCTGGAGCCCTGCAGTCAATAAGTTATTGACCAAGTAAGAACTATGTTACAACCCATAACAAAAACAAAAGGCCTTAAAAACCTGTAGGTGGTGTGCCAGTGTGGGGGGCAATGGTCCAGTTTCCTGTATGAGGGCTGAACTCCAGCAAATGGTGGTTGAAGCCGTTGTCTGGAGAGTAACCTCCAATCAACAGCACAGAGGAGTCTCGGCGTACAGTTAAAGTGTGGCCCGACACCGGGGGCAGCACTGTGCTCTGTCAGAGATGGAAGAAAATGTAATTTACTAGGTAGTATAACAACACTTATACACACAATATTTTGTATTTCCACAATAAATCTAATCCTAACCTTGTGTTCTCGCCAGACTAAACTGCTGAGATTAAGACTCCAGGTATCCATGGCAACACCGTTTTCAATGACACCGCCCACCACCAACATGAAGTCATGACTGGCTCTGTGGCTTCCAGAGCCAGACTCATGACTGGTCAGCAGTGCAGAGGCGTGGTGATAGCGAGGACTCGGAGTAGAGCCTTCTTCCACAGAGCTTGTCAACATTTGGGTCCAACGGTGCTCTGACACAGAATATCTAAACAAACCAGAGACAAAATGCATTATTACGCATATATAGACATTACTTATACTTATACACACTGTATTAAATCAAAAATGTTTTGTGACATTCATACTACTCAGAACGCCCTACCTGTAGACATTTCCCAGAATGCCCTCTGACAGAGAGAGTCCTCCATACATCCAGAGGTTGCCCTGTGGTCCAGACACCAGAGAGTGGCCCATCCTGTGGAGAAACCTGTGGGCCTGGTTCTGTGAAGCAACAGTGCAAAATCAATGTGTGTTTGTGTGTGCTGGAGTGTAAGATTCATGAATTGTGCAGATAGATTTTTTTTTTTACGGTTTATGTTCTGCCCCTACCACTGTCAGTTGTGTGTCCAGCAGTGTTTCCCAGACCAGACTGTTGGAGTCCCGAGGAACAGAGCAGTCTGAGCCAGCCCAGCTATCTGAGCACACACACACTCCCAGAGACTGAGACAAAAAATATGTTGGTTAGCAATCTAGGAACATTTGTAACATGACTATTATTAGACACAATATTTTACAGAGGTCATTTCAGATTATCATGAACACATCACAAGAAATCCAATGGCAGAGAGTATAAAACTACAGTGTATGGTACTCTAACTGTAAATTTTGGACACAATTTCCATTCTTTAATAATTCCCAAACACATCTACTCCTAGAAATAAGTGATCCCTGTGCCCAAATCAAAAGTAAAATTCTAAATATAAATTGTCACAACTCTTACTATATTACAAGCCCCTCTTCCTTCTGCTATTCCACAATCCTGAGGGCATATGGGCCGGTTGCACTGGGGTCCACCATATCCCTGAGGGCACTGACAGAGCCCCCCTTGGCACTGGGCTCCACCTGGACACACAGGTGACCCCTCTTCACCCTCATCAGAGCTCTGGTGACACCGCTGCACCCAGAAAGATGCATTGAAGCCTTGAGGTTTGTTTGAGGAGACGTTGGCCTCAAAGTAGACGGAGATCACACCTGGTAGTAAAAGAGAAAATAGAATATAGTGAGAGTGACATGGTGATTTTTGATTCTATGTGTTTAAATTCCCACCATAACTCCATTACTTCAAATAAGTAGATGTGGGTAAGAGTTTGTATAACATGTTTCAATGGTTGACAGCAAAAGGACTTACCCAATGCCCTGAGGTGAAGTAATCTGCTAGGTAATTAGTGGTTAATGTGTTCAGAGGAAATACCATTTAAATAGCTCAACTTTTGCTGTCTGCCTGTAATGGACAAGCAGATTTCTCCAGGCAAAAACATGAATATATGGATGGATACCTGAGGTGGCCTCCACAGTGATAGGTTGAGTCCTTGTGGTGCCACAAAATGCCCCAATCAGGTTGTGATCTGAATGTACAACTCCATTGGCCAGGAAACGAGGGAGGCCATCAAACACATAGACAAAGGAGCTCTGCAAAACAAAACAAAGGGAATTTAAAGGGCAATAGTTATAAAGGTAGGAATACTGACAATGTTTGATGCTACAGCACAGCTAACATGTTCATTTGCTTGTGTGTATTATCAGGTCATGTTTGTACTCACTTTACAACGTGTATGGGAGTCTGGGTGTAGAGTGAGGGCTACAGGGGGACACAGCTGTCTGGGCAGACAAGGTGCCAGGTTCTCAGTCACAGACAGGACCCACAGGCAATGAGAAAGTCCTCCGTTCCCTTCTGTGCCACTTCGCCAACCCAGAGAAGAGGAGAGAGGCATGGCAGAGGTGGAGGAGAGCAGCACAGAACGACCCTGGCACTGGCGGTAGCATGTGCCATTGTTCCTGTTGGAAAGAGAAAGATATCAGGATAGATGAGTCATAAAAAATCATAAATCACTTTCTGCTTTTAACAATACCTTATTGTAATCTCCACTCCTTGATTTCAAATAGTTTTCAATCAGTACAGACACAAAGAAATAATAAGTGTGCGTTATACTCAAGTTATAAGATGAAGATCTTCTTACCTGGGGTCTCCGTAGTAACCAGGAAGGCAGGACTCACAATGTGGTCCCTGAGTGTTGTGGGTGCAGTAGCACTGGCCTGTCTGGTTGTGACAGTATCCTCGGAGAGGGTCGCCATGGCCGTTACACTCACATTGCACACAGCCGCCGCCACCAGCCAGCGCTGAACCAAAGCTACCTGGACGGCAGTGCTCACAGTGGGGTCCTGTAGTCCAATCTGAAAGACACATTTTAACAAATGCAGTTCGATTTTACCGCATAAATTGGCCTTGTTCAGTATGAGTTTAACGCAAAAAATGACTGAGAACAAGCTATTGAAACAAGCCATATATACAAGTCTCACCCTGGCATTCGTCACATATCCCTGGTGCAGTAATACAGGTGGAATGGAAGTTGCAGCCACAGTCAACGTCGCATTCAACACCACTGAGAACCAGAGTGGCAGGGTCAGACGTCCAGCCAAGGGAACATTCACACTCAAACCGCGGGCTGCCACTACATTGGCCCTCACGGCATTCATTGTAGCACCTGTGGAAATAGCAACAATTATGTTTGGGTCAAAATGTCCTTTAAAAAAAAATTAAAAATCCTGATGACTAAATGGAAAATATGAAGATTTTTCGCTCAAGAGAGTTGAAGGATGAATAAACAGAGGAACATCTTACGTCTGGTTGCAGTGCAGTGTGCCATCCCCTGTGTATCCTCTCTCACAGTGGCACTCATAGGAGGTGGGAGTGTTGATGCAGGTGGCGAAGGGGTGACAGTTGTGGAGACCCAGCCTGCATTCCTCTACATCAGGGCAGGTGGGGTAGGACCAGACTGCATCTTGCTCTTCGTCATCCAAGAGCTCCAGCTCCATCTCCATTTCCAGGGGTCGTGGCGGGGCCGAGGTCTGGGGCTCGGGGCTGGAAGAGTAGGACAAGGAGAATTGAAGTTGGACAGGTATACTACAGGGCATATACAGAAATCCTGGAGGTAAATTCAATACCTTTTAATGCCATTTTTAATACCTTCTCAATATTTTTTAAAACCAACACGCCATTGAGTTGCAGGTTTATACGGCAACACATTTTCTAACCATTAAACGAAGTTTGAGATTTATAAAAGTACACCCTCTAGGCCAATAGAACAATGCAGATAGGGAAAGTCAACAGAATAGATTGAGACTCACAGACTTTGGAAACATCTTGCAACCCTAACCCATCTTGCATTTATTTCACTATTCTGCCGAACTAGCTCCGCTATCTTCTTCGTTGCTCTGCTTGGTTGTAGCGTGCAGAGGGAATTTGAAAGAAACCGTTTATCCCGCCCCTCGGATTGGGCGCTGCCAATGTGAGTTCCCAGACCCAACATGCAGGCAGCACAGTGGCTCAGTGGTTAGCACTTCTGCCTCACAGCAAGAAGGTTCTGGGTTTGAATCCAGGTCGTTCCGGGCCTTTCTGTGTGGAGTTTGCATGTTCTCCCCGTGTTTGCGTGGGTTTCCTCCGGGTGCTCCGGTTTCATCCCCACCATAATACTAGGACTACAGTTGAAAATTAGCCGACTGGCTAACACTGGCGCATTTACAGATTAATGTTGTTGATTAATGTGCATTGTCCTAATCAAATAAACTTTAAGCTTGTCAGGCTAAGATAGGCTATCACCCGATGCGGGAAAGGATATAATATCACACAACCTTTACAAGATCAACTTAAATAGACATAATGAAACAAATGGACAACTCATAGTTTGCAAAAAAAATATTTAAAAAATTAATACCTCGTAAAATGGCGATTAATACCTTTTAATTTTTTTACTAATTTGATTTACTACCTTTTAATACTTTTTAAAACCCTGCGGACACCCTGTACTATATCCATCTATACGTCCATCCACTGTGATATGGCTCTATGTAGAAGTTCTGTTTAATTCTATGGTATGTGAAGGTTTCAGAAAGTAAAGATCGTAAAGAAACAAAAAGCCCTTCAATCATTTTTTTTCAAATGGATATAACTGATAACATTGACATGTTTTCTTTTAATACTGGGACAAGTGGATTTTATAAGTCTTGCAAATGCATTTAGTCCTTTTCAACTTGGAGTAATTGTATTGTAAAAAAACAAGTTAAGGACCCCTTCCTCTTCAAAAGAGTGAAACACCACAAATACATTTACAACCTGTGAAAAACACTCCATCCATAATATTTTATTGTAAATTACCAATATAACAAAAGCCCTTCCTTACGAGAAAAAGGCACCTACTTACTGCATCAAGTCATGAAAGTGTAATAAGAGATTTCTTACTTTGCAGCCTGTGCTTCAGCCACAGCCACACTACAGTTATACACCAAGGGGTCGTCCATTCCTGCCCAGTCTCCCCTCAAGCATCTGAAAAGATGAGTAGAAACCATGAATGAATACAAGAAGACAATGACTATTAACATATCAGACATTTTATAACAAAAGGGAATTATCAATAAGTACATCAATCTGTACAGAGTAATTGTCAAAGTATTTGTTGTGAATATGTTTTGTATATTTGTTGTATGTGTGCCATACTTACTTTCCAATTGTGGGATTGTTGTAGTCACCACACCAGCCACACTGGAATGTCCGCAGGCAGTCTGTGCACGTGTTTAAAGCTGAACATTGCTTACACTGGGGAACCGAATGAACACTGACAAGTAAGAGAAAAGAAAAGAGAATATTAGATTAATGATTTAGGTTCAATTCACCTCACTGACAAAATATAACTAATTGCACTCAAAAGACGTTATATTTTAAAATTCAGTCAGTTCTTTGTCTTATTTTTGGTTTACGTAATGTGAGTGTAACAGGAAAGCAGTTAACTGTATGTGCAACTGCAAATAGTTACGTGTATCAACTGTCAGCTGAAAATAAAACAAAACAAGTCTTAAAAATGTCCTTATTTTACCTGTCGTACCAGTCTCTGCACTCTCCATAGGGGTATTTTGTGAGGTAGGCAGCAAAATAGAAGCAGGCCTGGGCTGACTCACACCATGCACACTGGCTGGAGTTAGAAAGGCACTCACCACACGTCCTTCTCCTTTGCAAGAAAAAAAAAGATTTTAGTTAAGGTTCTTGTTACATACAAAAATATAAACAACATATAAAAATATAGTTTTTCAACTTACTGGTTGCAGACTTTAGGACAACCCCTTGAGTCACGTATGGATCCATCTAGTCTTCCCCGTCGACTGCACTGGTAGTCGCCTTTCTTGCTGGAGTTTATTTGCCACTCGCAAAAAGGGTCCTGCAGGCCAAATTGAGCTTTGCATGAGTCAGGAATCCAGCAGCTCCAAATTAAGTTATGTAATAATATCAGCTGCATAGTGACACTTTATGTTAAAATGAGGTGTTATCTGTGATGTACCTGAGTACAAGCAGAGCAGTCTCTGTACTCTTCACACAAGGTGCAGTGCTGGGGTGCCAACAGCAGATGGCGCTGACCATCTCCCTTGCCTTCCCTGTTCTCTCCCTCAGGGCAGGGCTCGAGGTCTGGGTTGTCCCGCAGCAGGCAGCGGGACAAAGATGGGCACCAACCACAAGACTGATCGGACAGACAGGCCAGACAGGACATGTATGCTGAGCAGGAACCTGAGCGGTAAGGCTCCAGGAACAGGAAGGAGATCTCCTAAAGGGAGAGCAAGTTATGAGGGAAAGGCATATTAGGTAAGAGTTTAGCTTTTGTTTTACTACTGAATGAATCCATTGTGCGGACAAATGACAGAACCACAAGCTACAGTTTCTTTTACTTTCACTGCTTATGCAGGTTAAATCTCTTCATAAAAGCACAGGTTGAACTGTGCCAGTACTCACACTGCCTCCAGGCAATGTTCTGTTCCATATCAGGGCCATCTCACTGGTCTGTCCTGAGCCAGAGTTGTTAAGGTAGCCCTCAGCCTGAACAAGGTAATGGTTGCCCCTGGTCAGGTTAGAAAACAGTCTACTCCCATCTGTGCGAGCCAGCAGCTTCAACTCCTTCTCCTGCTGGGCTGCCCAACGACCCACCACCTCCTGCTCCGATAGGTTAAAGATGCATAGAGAGAGAAAGAAAAAGTGGACAAGAGTTAAGTAAGGCTGGCAATAAATACGTGCTGCTAATTTAAAAACATATCTCAGTCATTTAAAGGTGCTGTAGGTAGGATTGTGAAGATCCAGGACTTAGCAAAAAAATTTGAACATCGACAACTTCTCAGTCCCTCCCCCCTTTCAGCTAGAGGCCAAAACGGTCTCCTAAGCCCCTCCCCCCACAAGGGAGAATGAATGCGTGTGCATGAGCAGTGATTGACATGCACTTAGACACCACCCCTGGCCCTGATTGGTGTATCTGAACGGTTAGCGGTGGATTTTTGCAAATCACTACAGGCTGTAGGTGGTGCCAGAGGAGCCAGATTTTTATTTTTAATTATCTGCTTCATGTAGTTCTACTGGAACATAGGGTCAGTTTCAGCAAATATGAGTATATTATAAGTCTTACCTACTGCATCTTTAATATACAACATAGGGTATTTAAATTAAATTAGCATTCCAGAAATGTACATAATGTAATATTCCATTATAAGTCAGTGCATTTAAATAGAAAATGTACACAATCACAATCTAATGCAATATTTTTTCCACAATCCAATACACTATTGTGGGTGTTTAATTATTGGGAAACTTCAGCAGCAAAACTGTCAAAAAGCATACATAGTTTAGTTGTCAAGTAAGGTAAATGTAATTGCAAGTAAAGACACAAGGGAGGTTATTTGTCCTGCACTCATTACTCCTGTGGGGATGCCTGCCTTTCCAATAGTCACAATGTTATTCAACATGGGGCTAAAATCACTACATTATGTCTAGTAAAAATAATATTATAAGACACATGTTACATCTAGAATAGTCTCGCATTGACAGTGCTCTGGTTTATTGGCATTTCTTTAAACCAATCACAATCATCAGGGGCGGCGCTAAGCTCTGCACAGAGCCACTGAAAAATAGCCTCTGGAAGGATCTTGTTTTGGTGGAACGTGCACGTTCAAAAGTTGTTTTAGTCGTGCAACAGAAAACTCAGATTAGACAGATAGTCTAGCTAGCTGTCTCAATTTACCCTGCAGAGATCTGAGGAGCAGTTAACCATAGTCCTCATAAATCCACCGGAGTTTAAAATGCCAAAACAAAGAAAGCAGAAGGAAAAGGACATCGGCGAAAAGACATGCATCCGGCGGAATTTCCTGCGGCACCAGAGCAATCGCGGAGGTGGAACGTCGTGGATATAGACTACATCTAGAACAACTAATTCTGTCAATACTTTCCAATTTCAGATGAGCAATTTATTTTAAAATAATTTACTGAATTTATAAAAACACAAAAAGTGTTGACATGCACTTTCCCTCACCAGTTGGCTGGAGTTGGGCCCTGAAGCCATTTGGGCCTCAAAGTGGAGCCTTTGGATGCGAGCCCACATGGAGACAGTCTCGGTGGGAGGGGCTGCAGGTGGAGGGGCCCCCCACAACGGGTGGATGAAGCCCCTGAACTGTAGGGCTACATCCATTTCTGTGGTGGGACTAAGGATGATGGTGGTACTGCGTAGGATAGACACCTGGCGAAGGGGTGAGGAGGATGGAGGATTGGGGGAGGATGGATGGAAGTGGAAACACATCAACAGAAGGACTATTCTCTACAAACTGCTTCCCAAGTTTGACAAAACTACTTAAAAAAAGGAATGTTCTCTATGAGCGCAATAAAACACAAGCGAGCATTGAAGCCAAGAGGTTGAAAAGCCATGAGCTAGGCCTGTCACGATAGTCAATAAATCAATTAATCGCACGATAAAAAAAATGAGCTCGATAATTTTTCCAGCCGCGATAATTTCCATTTGCATGCTTGTTTGTTTGTTTTCCTTGTTTGTCTCTCTCTCTCTCTCTCTACCAAAAAGACTGGAGGACCACTCTCGGTTCCTTAGCGTAACGAGGAGTGAACCCTCTTGTCAGTCGCATGGTCTCTGTGTGGGCAGGACTCCAGGCAGAGAGAGAGAGAGAGACAGAAAACGCTAGTTGAGAGTTGGAGCAGGGTTTCCCGCAGCACTTTGCAGATAAGGCGGCGTCAAAAAAAAGTATATATCAAGTATATGAGCGATATCCGCCGTGTTACTCGGCGTCCCGTTTTCTCCCTTTCATTCCAACCACACAGTTGACAATCTGCAGGTGGAGGCGGTGGAGACAGGCTCGGACATACACGCCGCTGTGGACTTGTCAGTCTCGCAAGCGGTTTCAGGAAAGTGGCTGCATGTGTCCGACGACGCACAGAACATTAACGGTACAAGCCTACAGCTGTCTGCGGACACCGAGTGCGGAAAGTGTGTCAGAGTTGCGCCAGTATTTGTGTGTGTGTGTCGGCCCGCCCCCATGAAGCTCCGACCTGCAGAGGAGCAGAAGCTGCACCTTCGCCAAAATGAAGACTGAAAAACAGAACTATTTTGGTACAAACATTTACTCGCCATGTGGCAGATAGCCATATAGATAGATTTAATTTATTAATTATATATTATTTAAATGTAATATTTAGTGTTAAATAATTGTTAAATGTAGTACAGAGTCTGTAGTCTATCGCACAAACACTCGAGGAATGCTGCAAACATTTGACAGCCAGTAGGCTATGAATTACCTGGGAGAACATACAACACAAACGGCAATTCCACAACTGTACAACAGTGTGAAAGACAACATACTAAAGGAGATCAAAGACATATTGTGGATATTTAAAATGTCTTCCAGTTCCAGTGTTAAATATTCTTAAAAAAAAGAAATACAAGTGTATTGATCTTTGAAAAGGTGTACCTTCATTATTATGCCATTATCATTATATTAGATGACGGAACGACAATATATTATCGTTTATCGCAATAATTTCTGGGACAATTTATCATCCAGCAAAATTTGTTATCGTGACAGGCCTACCAAGAGCACAAGGTAGAAATTCACAATAAAAGAGAAACGATCATAATATTCAAGTTGGAGAACTACAGTGCAGTCAAAGTGTCAAAGCAATGTTGGAGGAAGGAAGGAGGGATAAATATAAGCAGAAAAGGGAAGTAATTACAACCAGTACAGTTAGCACTTGAGATTTGGACTCCGTACCTTGTCAGGCTGGGAGTCGTTGCGGGGGTGCTGGAAGGTGAGCAGGTGCAGTCCCGGGACATAGTTCTCGGTGCGACAGGAGTGGAGGGAGGTTAGGAAAAGGGTACGCTCCCCCCACCAGCCGTACGCCCCTGAGATCTGGTCCACACGGCACGCACTTCGCTCTGTGAGACCGAGAGGGAGAGGTCAGCATACAAAGAACACATCTGACCTCCACAAATATCGTAATACAGCCGACTTCTAAAGTGTTCTACTGTACTGAAACAAATCTGATCTGTGACTTTTGTGTGACGTGTGTTCAAAAAGAGTAAAATGACATGACCTCACTGTACCAAAGGAAGGATGTGATTGGACAGGCAAGTCAAATCATGGTCTGAATAGCCTGTACAAGCTCAGCTGGGTGTAGTCACATCACTGTGCTCCATCTCTGAAACACGCCCAACATAAGTCCCTCCCCTGTCAACTCCCAACATCTTTTTTTCAGTCTGAGGCTGAGCCCTTATCTTTTGCCCTCCTTCCTCCCTCATTGGGTCTCACCTGACACTGGTAGGCAGGACTCATTCTGAACACACCAGCCAAATTCACCAGGGGCACGGGCCAGAGAAGCTAGAGTGCCACTGAACACCAGGCAGGACTGGCAATCAGACAGGAAGCGAGCCAGGCCCAGGCAACCAGTACTGCCACACTGTGAACACAAAAGAGGTGTTATAAATTGCACTGGTAATCCTGACAGATATTCATACAGGAACTTCAAAGTGAAAGAAATGTTTTGGGTGTCTCACAATGTCGTAATGGATATACAGTACCAATAATATATTTGCACTACATTTGTATGAATAAGTCAAAGAGAGTAAACCACAAGGCTGTGCTGAGGAAAGTGTTACCGGATTAGTTGGCTGGTACTCTCGACAGCGGCCTTCACACCAGCTGCACTCTGGGTTCTTAAGGCACATACTTTCGTCTAGCGCCTCAGCACAAACAGCGTCCTAATAATGCAACACACACACACACAGTTTCACAACAATTTAGTTATACCTAGCTGCTGTTCTTCAAAACTATTTTTTCAGCCTTCTTCCCATCAGTCTTTAAAATTATATGACTTCAAGTTGTCTTGTTTTATGACACTTTCACTCACCCTGTCACCTTGATAGCTACTGACGAACAGTGGAACTTTGTAAGCCACCAAGTCTCCACGGGCAACGCCACTGTAACCCCCAGCAACCAGTAGCACTCGTCCCTCCATCACAGCAGCAACATGCGAGTAACGCCCCCTCACAGAATCCCCTCCTTAGAAAAAATGAAAGTTTTGTAGGCAATGTACGTGTAGATGCTTAATAAAAATAAACAAGCTGTAGATGAAACTGGACTGTGTGTGAGAGTCTACGGGAACTCACTAAGTGACCATCTCTCCCCAGCAGACACCCATTGGTGACAGCCCAGATGATAAAAGAAGATCTCCTCATCAAAGCACTTCTCCTCTTGGTAATGAATATGTACATTCCCCCCTGTGAGAGAAAGGCAGGAAGAAAAGAGATAAATATACACAGGACAGCATTGATTAAAGATAATTATGTTAATATACTTAATGCTTACCGTAGACCACCATGTAGTTTCCAATGACGGTGGCTGAGTGGAAAGCTCTCTCTCTGGGGCCGGTTGCTGGGAAACGGGAACGGAAGGATGTCCAAAACCGCCTGTCCACGTGGAACACGTCTGTGTTGTTCACCCTCACGCTAAACCTTAAAACAATATACACAACAAGTCTACTTTCAGAATCTATAAAAGATACTGTATATATTGGTATTCAAAATGTTGGGTAACGAACTTGTTTCATCATTTAAAATAATTTCTACTTCTCCTATTCTTATCTTATAGAAATCACGTTTTATCTAATCACAAAGGACAAATAGTTTACAATTAACTTGATGTCTACAGGAATAGACAAAAATATGACGTGCAATCCCCAAACAAAAAAAAAGATACATTCCAAAACTAGACAGCAAACTGTTCCCCTTCCTCATTAGCAACCACAAATAGAAATGTGTGTATGAAATGTTTCTACCAGCTGTGTGTGTGCGTGTGTGTGTGTGTGTGTGTGTGTGTGTGTGTGTGTGTGTGTGTGTGTGTCTCTTAATGTATGCCGTCTGCTAACGCACAAGAGGGTGTGTGTACCTGGCAGTAGTAGGCCTGTGGCCTCCATAGACCAGCAGTGTCCTGGATGGGCTGTGGAACACCATGGAATGGCCGGCAGTGGCCGGGGGCTTCCCACCGGTGGGCTGAACAGTCTCCCACCGCCCAGAGCCATGCAGGCCGAACCGATACAGAGAAGAGGAAAACATATCCTCCTCGGTGCGACCTGGGATATAAGGAGAGAGAAAAAGGAAAGATGCTGCTTAAGTACGATTTATTTTTTTTAAGGGATATATGTAATCCAAACATAGACTGCCACGTGACAATATAATATGAAACCCACCTCCAAATACATAGAGATAATTGTCTACTACAGCTGCAGCGTGATTGGCCAGTTTAGGAGACCCATGTGAATTTGAAAAGCCATGCTGTTGCCAGTCATCTTGAAGTGGCCGGTACATCCAGACATCACTGGCCAGGGAGCCGTTGGCTAGCTCTCCTCCAAAGATAACCATCTTACCCATCCACTCTACTGCTGTGTGTGAATGACGAGCCACCTGACAACAGAGGAGAGTCACAGTGCAGGAATGAAGTAAATTAAAAAGAAATGTAAAATAATAAATGGGAGCACTTATATTCACATTGAATCAGGGACTTGGGAGAAATCAGGAAATAGGAGTAGACGTTTACATGCACTGCAATACGATACGCAACCTGATTACGAAAAAAAACTTCATTTACACACTTTGACAGTGATCAGATTTCTGCCTAACCATATTTTTTAACCACACATTTTTAGTGAATTTGTCATATGATGCTGTGGGCTGGGGTTGTTTTTTTGCCAGGGTATCTGAACTGAAAACATAGTGAGAGGAAGGGCAACAGGCTTAATAGTGAAATCATTGTGCATTGTATTTGAACTATACAAATGATCTACTGTTCAGCTGTGGAAACCCACTTTATAGGACTTCATTTCAGCTTGAGTTTAATCCTGTGTGTGTGTGTGTGTGTGTGTGTGTGTGTGTGTGTGTGTGTGTGTGTGTGTGTGTTTATCCACAAACCACTTACAGGAGAGTGACCATAAGACCTGCTTTCCCATTGGTTGGATGTGAAGTTATATTTGATCAAGTCACCAAGAGCTCTGTTCAAGTCAAACCCTGGAGGAAAATAAGTAATATTCAAACATGATGTCATTAATCAAAAACACTATCGGATACTAGAGAAGAGAAAAAGTCAAATAAGGGACTGCAGCTAAATCAAATACAGCAATATTAAAGTTGGTTAAAATCCAACACTTAATAGAATAGGAGTTCTATGAAGTGATAAAACGTGTTACAAGTTAGAAGTGAATTACTCTGCCAAAGAATAAAGGACTATTAACTTACAACAAGTGTGTTCAAAAAGGGGGTGGAAGGTGGGTTTGTTCAATTAATATCAAAACATCAGTGGAAATTAGGAGTATGTCACTCTCACCGCCAAACAAGTACATGGCTCCAGTGGAGGACAGGTACACGCCAGCAGAACCCGTCCTAGGAGGCGTGTAGGGGTTTTCTTCACTCACACGCCACCACTGCCCTGCCCCACTATCATCATGGAAACCAAGCTGGCAGCTGTGACCCAGGAAGCCTGGGTTACACAGACAGCGCTCTCCTTTCTGAGACGAAACATGGAGAATAAAACTAAAATGCACACATGACAAATATAATTAAAGCTTATTCAGGGAAGGATGAGTGACTCTTTGGTTAAAGACGCTATTCTGTATTGTCGCCCCAAAATGAAAACTGGCAGCTGATTGGACAAACGCATCACGTGGGTCTGGTTTCTCCAGAAATTCAAAGACAGACTGTCATGGCGGCTTGTTCAGAATACGATCTCTACTAAAATAGTTCACCGAAACGTGTTTGTGAAAACATTTTAAGTGAGAAATAGGCCATGCAGTTGCTGAATCTGTCTTCATTTCAGATCAACAAAGGTCAGTTTAAAAGATTTTCGTCAGATTTTGAGAGACTCTAGTCACACTCATTCTGCTCCCCGTTTCCGGGTTAGCACTCTACCAATCAGATGGGTCATTTGAGTCCGACTGCCGGCAGTGCCCACCCCGCCTATTATACATGTCAAATCGGCCCAAATGAAGGCCGACGGTCCCTTGGACGGACGACGGAACACACTGAACAGACTCGAGTCACTGACCTCGCCAGACTGTCCGACGGCCGATTATCGGCTCGTGTGTAGTAGGCTTTAAACATTCCCCATCACTTCTCTTACCTGGTCACACTGGCCATTTACAGAACAAGCCTGGGAGCAAAGAGGGGTTGTACAAGCTGCTTCTCCCCAACCCTGATGGCAGTGGCACTTTGATGTAGAGGAATCACAGCGGCCATGACCACCACAGGCTCCAGGGCACACAGAGAAGGTGTAAGTTGCATTGAAGCCAAGGAGGTTGTAATTAGCATCACTGAAGAGATGAAGCAGCATCTGGAACAAGGACATTAAGTAACGGTCACAAAGTCAATATTTGCCACAGTTAGAATGCTTCAGAGCTTCTTTCATCACGTCTTAATTGGTTACCTTGCCAGACTTGGCTTCAATGGGTTGAGGCAGAGTGTTGCCACTCAGGCTGGCAAGTAGAGGGCTCTGGTAGGAGTCTCCATCATACACAAACAGGTAATCATAGGTACACTCTGTGTCCATGAAGGTGAAATTTAAGACAATGCGGTGACTGTTGCTGGGAGCTGGAAGATATTAAAAGTTGGGAGATATAATAGGGAGATTAAATAACAGTCTATTGGATACGTATTTGTTTAATGGTCAAATTTCTTGTGCACAAGACAATATCTTGGTTCATTATACCTTTGATAAGCCACTCGCAGTTCCCATTGACAGAGTAGTTTCCTGGTCCATCTGTGACGTAGCCTGGTGGGCCCCTCAACACCTGCCTGTGGCCCTTGCAGTCCCCTGCCTGGCACGCAGGCAACTCAGCCAACAGAAGAACCACCAGGATGAAGGAGACAGGGCAGGAGGAGGACATCACTGGCACCGCCTGAATAATGGGAGGCACAAGGTGAAAGAGAATAATTTAGTGTGGTTCCTAACAGACAGATTATCACCAAAAAGATGTAGTAGCATCGTGCAGCAAATGGGGACCAACCACAGACGTTTCAGTTGACCACTTGATTTACATCACAAGACAAAGTAACTATGCCAGCAGGATAGAGAGAATTGTTTCTATGGAAATCCAAAAGTCATGTAGCCTGGTGGTCCCACAAAAAAACTTCCTGTGGCCCGTGCATCCGCCTGCCCGTTAACATAATTCTATTTTTTTCTGTAAATTCCAGTTAAAGTTTACATGACCCTTCTGTAAACTGCAATGGCATTCACACTGCTGAATTGAGCAGACCTGAAGGTGCAAAATGACAACGCTTTATGCGCATTACGAGACTCAGAGGCAGCCTCTGGAGAAGAAATTATTCTGATCGAGCTAACATCTGTTAGCCCCATGTACAGTAGCATTAGCTAGCTCACTAACGTACCAGTGCACCAATCTCACAAACATAACAGTAACGTTACACGAAGGGTTTTACACATGTGGCTTTTATACAAAGAATGCTACCAACACATCGTGTATTGACTGTATGTCTTACATCCAACTAGCTTAAGGATAAAACAACTAGCTAGTATCCGCAACAAGGGGCTCTCCTCAGGCTATCACAACAAAGCTAACGTTGCTAAGCTAAGATAGCTAGCTAGCTGAATACCGTTAACAGTCAGAGGCCGTTAGCTGGCTAGTTGGAAGGTTACATTTAAATGATAAGACTCACCAGTTCCCGTCTCTTTGGCCTCATTGTAATTTACATTTTTGGTGACCCTTTAACGCTAACGTCAGCTGCTACATGAGCTAACCTATGGCTAGTGGGTGCTCAAGACTGACAGCTAGCTGAATTAGCTAGTAGCTAACGTTACTGCCTCGGAATCAATGCAGAGGGCAGCCCTGACTGGGGGTACAGCACAGAGGTCTGCAGCTGGTCCGTTAGCTAGCGGTAGCAGCTTGGTTAAGTCCAGATGCGCAATTGTCAGTGGCTGCAAAATCTACCAGGAAAATTCATACTTGAGAGTAATTCATCATAATGTAACTTCGAAATAATGTTTCTAAAACTCCGTTACACTAGCTAGCATCACATAGCTAACAACGAAATATTTTAATGGCATCGACCTGATTCCTACAGGGACAGATGCCCCCGTTGTTTTGGTGTTTATGGCTGTTAGCAGTAACCGGTGGTTGCCAACACAAAAGACAGCGCCGCTAGTTGCATGTCCCACCACTGCCATCCAGCGGAGAGGAGAAACAACGTTTAAACATCTGGATAATATAGTGGAAGTATTCAGATCCTTTACTTGAGTAAAAGTACTAATACTCTGTTACAGTCAAAGTCCTGCATTGAAAATGCTACTTTAAGTAAAAGTATGTAAGTATCATCAGGAAATGTAAGTATTAAAAGTAAAAGTAGCCTACTCAATGCAGAAAAATTCTCATATTTTTTAAACTGGAAACGATCCAAACAGTTCTGTCAGTTAACCAAGTGTTTAATAGGATAATTATTTTAGCTGGACTTGTAGGCCTGTATATTGTTGGGTAGTTTAATTTATAATAAAACATCATATTTTATAAACTACATGTGTTTTGTGTGCAAAACACAATTTGTAAAGTAACTAGTAACTAAAGCAGTCAGATTAAAAAATTTCCTCTGAAATGTAGTGGAGTAGAAGTAGAAAGTGGCATGAAAAGAACAAACTCAAGTAAAGTACCTCAAATTTGTACTAAGTACAGTACTTGAGTAAATGTCCTTAGTTACATTCCACCACTGCAAACCACACAGACAATAGTGTAACTACAGATGTAGAAAAGCTCAGAATTGCGATTTGACACATGGTTGCCCTACACATCGAATAAATATTGGCACAAAATACTTTTACATAGTTTGTTACATCAATTACCTAATCATCATCCAATTAAATATAATTCCCATCTAATCTTTAATCAAATGTGTGCCCAAGTGCAGCATTTACTTTAATTGTAATTGGCAAAGAATAGTTTATTACATTACATTTAGCTGACGCTTTTATCCAAAGCAACTTACAATTGCTATATATATATGTCAGAGGTCGCACGCCTCTGGAGCAACTAGGGGTAAAGTGTCTTGCTCAGGGACACATTGGTTGATGTATCACAGTGGGATTTGAACCCAGGTCTCCCACACCAAAGGGATGTGTCATATCCACTGCGCCATCACCACACCATGGTTTAATCAATTGAACAAAACACATTTGATTTTAATGTAATTTTAGTTTTATTTGTATAACAAGTGTTCATATGGATAAAGCACATTTAGATACTTGCATATAGATTCAGAGCTGTAGTAATGGTAGTAGTATTTCCTACTTCAAAGTATTGGCTACAATTATCCTAAAGGCTCTGACACACCAACCTGATTATCGGCCGTCGGACAGTCTGGCGAGGTCGGTGACTTGAGTCTGTTCGGTGTGTTCCGTGCCGTCGTCAGTCGGAGGAGCTGTCGGCGTTTATTTTGGCTGATTTGACTTGTTGAATCGGCCAGTTGGCAGTCAGACTCAATGACCAATCTGATTGGTGGAGTGCTAGCCCTTGAATCAGCGAATCAGTGCTTCTTCCACAAGAAGAAGCCTGAGAGCTGACAACGCCAGTATCTTCTTATTTCTTGCCATCGTATTTTCTTCCTTTCAGCGAGTAATGACAACAACGATCCTTCTTGACTACTATCAACACTCTCTGATGAAAACAATGACTGACGACAGTGTGCTCTGTGTTTACTAGGTCTAGAGAGATGTTCCGTCATTTCCGGTTTTCATTTTTTTGGGCGACAATACAGATTAGCGCCGCCTGCTGTTATGGAGACGTCTCACGCACGCGCAGAATGTACGCTCAAGTCAGCGTCGCTTCGGTGTGTTCCGAGGCACTTTTTTGAGAGACAGGAGCCGACTGATCAGTCCAACTGTCTTTTCTGCTGACGGTCGGCCGTCGGGTTGGTGTGTCAGAGCCTTAAAGCCAACAAACCCACACAGATTGTCAACATTTTAGATCACAATATTTGAGCAGAATCAACCAAATTATATAAAAGTACAACAATTAATTAAAGCGCATATCCCAAGCGTAAAGGCAGTTCATTCAATTGATTCCTGATAGAACTGCCATAATAGCCACAAAAGCTAGTGAAGCAAGCAGGCAACTTACATTACTCTCACATTCCCCTTTTTATTGATCTATCAGATATTAAAGAGCTGGATGTTGCAGATTTCCTCTAGCGCAAAAATACATCAAGAAACTGTTTAATTCATTTTCAAACTTCATCCGTATTAACCACCAGCATCAGCCATGCTGCCAGTTATTTTGGTGTCATTTTTTATTCTGTCACTCCATTGTAAAGTGATGACAAAAGACTAGTCAATCCAGTTTCCTCCAAGGCACATCTTAATGATTTGGGCATCATTACACACATTCACATCTCAGTTTCTGCAATTTCCTGTTCATCCTCACAATTCAGAAATACATTTCTCATCTCCCCTCAAACTTATGCATCATGCAGCTGTTAGCCTTATCATTTCAATCTTTTCTTGAAACTTAACGAGTTTAGTTTATGTACTGTGTCTTATATTCTTTTAGTAAATGAAATTTTGGTATATTTCATGTCCCATTTAACATATTCATCTATAATCTGATCATCTTCCCCAATTGTAATATTCATTCCGTTTTATCTCTTCCCATTGGCAAATTTAAATGTTTGTTTTGCTACACTGATTTGTAATTCATCCCTGTTTGACTAATTACATGTTGTTAAATTGATCTTGCTTTTAAAAAGGTTTTTATTTGAAAAAGACAGCTTTTGGTCAAGACGAATCCCTCTGCAGTATATACTAGCCCATCATGAGGTGTGTACAGCTATTTTTCCCGGAGCCAGAATCATTGGCGTACTATGGAGCCCAGGGCCAAAAATAGGATAAATCTCTTCATCAAATTTGTGTGTCAAAGTGACAAGGTGCTTTGCTGTTCCCCCATCCCAAAATGACACCTCTCCCTTATCTATATTCAGCTTAACGCGGATCCTTTCGGGACGCTGCTGCACCTGCAGCTCTGTACGCTCAGGTGTTGAGACGGTATACACCCCTTTGCTCAGCCCTATGGACCACACACCACGGTTTGTAGAGACCGTGAACTTCTTTTTACGAGGCACAGACTCTTTGCACACTCCCACAATCCACTTGGGGTTGTCACCAACAATGACATCCCACCTGTGTTTCCCAGATGTGTAACCTTCAGCACCCAGGACAAAGACACAGGGATCAAAGCGCTCCGGGTTGTCTGGGGTGGTCAGCCGCTCTGAGCTTTCCTTCACACTGGACAGGTCAGCATTCAAAGACAGCCATGGAGAGGCTGTGTTCGGGTTCAACACCACTGGATCTGCACACAGGAAGAGACAAGACGCAACTATGTTATATCGGTAACATTTGTTCAGTCACATATAATGTTTACAGGTCTGAAGAATGGTGGTATTTAGGTCTTCAGAAACATTTTTAGGTGTCGAATCAATATTAAACATAATAAACAAAAAACAAATTGGTCTAATTCCAGTTAAGACCGCCAGTACTTACTATATTTGATATGGGCCTGCATGTTCTTCCAGATTTTGAAGCTTAAAGTACCAACATGCTTGCCCATGTCCAAAAGAGAGTCGTAAGGGAGTCGAGGTTCTTCACGAGTCCACTGGGCTCTAAAGCAAAGATGGCAATATGTGAAAGTTAGCAAGAGACATTTGTAAACCCACAAAACACAACAGAAGCCTGGATAAAGCAGATATTCAGAGTTGAAAGACATGCATGTGTAACTATACAAAAATGCAAATATATGGTGAAATGTACTTCCCAGTTTACTTTGCAGAGATACAATATTTGCGATTGCAGTGAGTTTTGCAGTTACTTACTCTCTTTTTAACTTCTGGAAATTCTAAAACAAAAGAGTAATTGAGATTAGTTTTTTATATCAGACAGACAAAACAAACTACACAAGTCTCAGTAACACTTTATTTGAAGGGGTGTTCATAAGACTGACATGACACCGTCATTATTATGACATGACATCTGTCATGAACACGAAGGAGTCATTTTGAGTATTCATGACTGTTGTCATTAAGTTTCTTCGGTAAATTATGACACTTTTAGTTATTATTGTCCGAAATGTCTTTGTCATGACAACTTGACATTAATGAAGACAACAATCTCTGTGTTATGACAACTTGACATTAAACTAGACAATACAACCTGTCATAAATATGTCATGACAGGCCCAGTTATCAAACTTTAATAAACTATTTAGCTTTATGTGTTAACATTACATTAAACTGTCATTAAGAGGTCCTGTCATGAAGTTTGCTAGATTTCGCGACTTTTCTGACCCCCTTAGCGACTTTTTTTACAAAAGCGACTAGCGACAACTTTGGCGACTTCCTGTAGAAAAGACGCCAGTATTGTCCAGCGAGCACGCAAGGTATTTCTCTCTTGTGGCCGCCAAAGCAGTCACCTCTCTTTTCTGTTCTGTGACTGAGGAGTAGAGGAGCAGCCCCTCCCCTCTCTGCTCTCTCCTCATGTGCAGCAGCACTGCGCGGGCAGGTAGAAGGGGAGGTGGGACAGGGTGCGGGGGCCGGTGTAGGTACGAGAGACAGCCTGACGCGACGGGAGAAAGAAAGACGCCGCTGAGCTGGCCTGGCCCTGGGCAAGCCAGCCTTCTTTGAGAATTCTTTATCGATCTTTCTCCCTCCCTTTGTAGAATTTCTTTTTTTACTTCAAAGATAGGCTACCTAACTAATAATTATAATGTTATATTAATTCCTGTATTGAATTTGTGATTATTTGGCAAAAAAAATTCTATTTCTTTCTATCTACCTTGCTGACACAACCACTAGTCTTTATGCAAATGATTGCGTAATGACGTCACAAATAGGCAAATGACGTCATCGAGCTACTTTTAGAGACTTTTGGAGCTGGTGCTAGCTACTTTCATTCCACTTTACATGAGATTGTGGATATTATTCATGACACCGCCATATAAGCATTCGATGATGAAATGAAACTTCATGACAGGTTCAAATGAGGTCAAGGAAAAATATTCATGACACAATATACAATTTATAATGCTCTCATGACAATGTAAAAACCAACCTCTTAATGACATTTTAATGTGATCTTAACACAAAGCATAAATAGTTTATTAAAGTTTGATAATTGGGCTTGTCATGACATATTCATGAAAGGTTATGTTGTTTAGGTTAATGTCAAGTTGTCATTACCAAGACATCGACAGGTTGTACTGTCTTGCTTAATGTCAAGTTGTCATAACACAGAGATTGTTGTCAAGTTTTCATGACAAAGACATCTCGGACAATGCAACTTGTGTAAGTGTCATAACTGGGTGCCTGGTAAGCTCACCTGGTAGAGCGGGTGCCCATATATAGAGGTTTACTTCTCGACGCAGCAGTCGTGGGTTCGACTCCGATCTGCGGCCCTTTGCTGCATGTCTTTCCCCTTTCAAGTCTAAACTGTCCTATACAAATAAAGGCCTAAAAAATGCCCCCAAAAATAAAAGTGTCATAATTTACCGAATGACACTTAATGACAACAGTCCTTCGTGTTCATGACAGGTGTCATGTCATAATAATGTCAGTGTCATGTCAGTCTTATAAACACCCCTTCAAATAAAGTGTTACCCAAGTCTCTTATGACTGTGAGGACAAGCTGCCTTCTCTTACCCGCAGGAGGGGTAGATCCTCGTTGCCCATCTCTTTCTTCAGTGTATCAGTGAGCTTGTTCAAAGTGTCAATGTCATCGTTTGTGTTGTCAATCATCTTCTGTATGGAAGCAATCTTATGCTCCTCCTCGGTAGCCAGGGCTTTTAGACGCAGAGCTTCCTCTGTGACAAGAGCCTTGTGGAGCCTCTCAAACTCCACCTTGATCTGCTTCTCTGCCTGCCCAGCTTGATACTGCGTTAAGAGAAGAGAGTTTCAATTTAGAGTACGTACACACAAACATGAAGAAGACATCTGCAGTCCGTGGTGTGTTATATGTCTTGTATCATCTCTGCTGAACGAGGGGGTGTGAACCTGGGGTATCTTGTTCAAGGACTGAAGTGGTGTGAAGGCGAAGAACCAGTTTTGCAGCTTGTATAAACTAGTTGTTAGATTATACACAGATAAATGTAATATGAACACTGTGAGACGTGTCAGTAACTTTACCTTGATGTACTCCATTGCGTTGCTGAGTTTACGTGTCACTTTCTTGTATGACTCCACTTTTTTCTCGAAAATCTGGACTTTGAAGCTCAGCTCCCTCTGTAGGGTGAAAAAAAATCAGGGAATGAGGTAACCAAAAGAAAACCGCGTCATTAAAAAATGTTTTAGACTAGTAGTGACTAGCGTTGTCTGTATTCCCAAAACCTGTATCCACATACGCACATGGTCTCCTCATTGATTTTCGTTGTCAAATTATTGTAGTGGGGAAAAGGTTACCAGAAAAGCTGGATCTAGATTATGTTTATTACTGGGGCCATATAGTTATGGGAATGTGGCTGAAGTTTGTAGGGAAAAGGATTAGACAGATGTAAAGGGTAATGGAAATATAGATGTACAGAAATTGGGTTTAACATCTTTTCCACATACAATCCCTGTGTGGTCTTGAGAAAAGCACGAGTGTAATTAATAACATTAACAATGGCTCTGTTTGACCTGGTACTGGGCATTTTGACTTATTTGCATGGCTTCCTGGGACACATCAATGGAACTGAGCCGTATTATTAATTCACTTGTGCTTCTCCTGCTATGACAAAAAGGCCTATAGAAGTATATTCGCTATATGGTTATAACAATTCCTCTAATAAACCTATAGTAACTGTGTTGTAATTATATAGTTATTATAATCAAACCCAGGATATCTGGAGTCCCAGGTCAGGAGCAGGGCTACTGAAAATCAGTTGACCTGCATTGACCCAGGATGAAGGTTTTTGGCATTCACAGAAGTTATGGATTGTTATGTTTTGGATGTTATGGATTGTTATTATGCATTCATGTTCTCAATTTGGTAGTAGGGGGTGAAATTTGCTTCCCTCAGGAAGGCGCTTCAGACTGCCACTATAGCCACGTTACTAGCCAAGTTAAATTATGAAATACATAGTCAATCGTACCGAGCCACCCCTTCACCCCACCCCCTTAGTACTGTCTGATTTGAAACTCATGTTGATTGTGGTGAAGCCAAAGACAATTTTCCACATTATGGACAATAACGTTTCTAACTAACATGACGCTATGGGGAAACCGTGGAGCTACAGTATTTTTTTTTATCCTCACTGTTCAGCATTTCAGTCTTTTCTCTCACCCAGTCAACAAAAGTTTAAATCAAGCTGTTCTTTTCTTTCCAGGTGTAAAACTGAGTTTAAGTGCCATCAAGGAAAACGTGTTTTTTTCTCAAGAGAATATATATTTTGGGGCCAACACCCAATTGATAACTGGTGAGCGTACTATACCTTACACATTGGTGCCCCTTCTTTCAGTGGCCACAGCTTGTGTGTGTTGTGTAGAGTGACACAGTCCACACACACGGGCTCCTCATCCTTCTCACAGTACAGCTCCAGCGGCTTCAGGTGCAGGTTACAGGTGTCCTCACTGGGGCGTTTCCTGTTCGACCGGCTGTTTGACTGTTTGAGGAAGGACTCACACGCGCTGCTGAGCGCGCGGTTGGAGATGGCCTGCCCTTCCTCAAACTCGACCCTGCACAAGGGACACTTCTTGTTGTACTTAATACTTTTCTGCAGACACTCCCGACAGAAACTGTGGCTACACGGCAGCAGCACAGGGTCCTGGAAGATGCCCTGACAAACGGGGCAGGTCAGGTCCTGCCGGAGAGGTAAAGACTCCTCCGGCACGTCTTCGTCCATACTGTCAGCCATGGCTTCACGGGCCCGCTTCAGCTTACTTTCGCTATTGAGGAAATCCCAAACTGACGTGTATACGCAGAAAAATACGCACTCACTTGGCTCTGTGTAATATGTCAAGGCTTCACCAGCTTGCTTACGCTCACAAAAAAATGAAAAATAATAGTATCAGCGACAGTTTTAGAAAGAAAAAAAAAAAAAAAACTCGATCACAGCAGAGAACCAGCACCCGTCGAGTTCGTTTCTTCTTGTCCTTGTTTCAGTGACAGGATGCAAACCTGATCGAGGTTCTTACAACACCGCCCTCTAGTGTTTCTGGAGGTTGTATCAGAAATAATCAGTTCTTACTGTGGAAATGTGCACATCTGCACCTGCATACATAGCAGAGAGGAGGGAAAAAACATAGAAATTAAATGAATCCATTTTTTATGAACAACACTCTCTCTGTTGTAATGAATAAACAGACATAATGGCCTGGACAGGTGCTATGGGAAGACACTTAATTCCACACACCACAGCTCATACATCTAATCATTTTTTAGACATTGACATCCCAGGTTATATCTTTTTATTTACTTTGCACTTAATTTGAATAATGTTTGAATTAAATGTTCATATAAGCTGTAAACTCCACCACACAGACATGGAAGCTACAGTATCTCGCTACAGTGCCAGTGTCCTTTTAAACCTCCTAACCATGTTCTCATATTTTAATTTTTGTAGTCCTCTCTTTAAAATACAAATCATCTCATTGACTGGTCTACATACTGGTCCTTTGTTAAAAAAAAAAAGTCAACTCTGGGAGTTCATGATACAACAAGTATATCCAAAAGATGGAGCCACAGTGCCATTATGTGACACCGCATTATGGCCATCCTGCTACAGTGAAGTTGCTAAAACACACCACAGTCAAACTCACCATGGTGTTATGTGTGGCGTAATGTGTGAAAGAAGCTGCAGTTGTATACAGTAGTCATTGTAGTAGTAGTCAGTCTTGTATAAAGTACTTGAAAGTAATACTTGAGTAAAAGTACAAGTATCTTACCAGAAAATGACTTTAGTAGAAGTTAAAGTCACCTTTTAGAATATTACTTGAGTAAAAGCCTTAAAGTATCTGATATCTACTGTACTTAAAGGTCCCATGGCATGAAAATTTCACTTTATGAGGTTTTTTAACATTAATATGAGTTCCCCCAGCCTGCCTATGGTCCTCCAGTGGCTTGAAATGTTGATAGGTGTAAACCGAGCCCTGGGTATCCTGCTCTGCCTTTGAGAAAATGAAAGCTCAGATGGGCCGATCTGGAATCTGCTCCTTATGAGGTCATAAGGAGCAAGGTTACCTCCCCTTTCTCTGCTTTGCCCGCCCAGAGAATTTGGCCCACCCATGAGAGAGAGACATCATGGCTTTCAAACGAGCAAAGTGGCAGTTGGTCAAGGCCACACCCCCACCCTCCATCTTGCCCCCCCCCTCTCTCCTCCTCAATAGCTACAGACACAGAAATGGCACATACTAAGGAAAGCTCATTGTGGGACTGGCTCTAGTGGCTGTAATTCTGCACCAAGGCTGAATTTCGGGAAAGAGACTTCAGATACAGTATTAGGGGACCACTAAGGTCTATATAAAAGCATCCAAAGAGCACCATGTCATGGGAACTTTAAGTATCAAAAGTAATTGTCTGATATTAAATGTACTATTAGAAGTAAAAGTAAATAAAAACTTTGGTTCTTATAAAACAGAATTTTCATTTTTTGTGAGGAAGAATCTTTCACTCCAACGAACGAAAATATTTCTTGCAAGTACCGAGTAACGAAGATGCCTAGGGGAAATGTAGTGAAGTAAAAGTATACATTTTATTTAGTAAAAGTGAAAGTTTCAGAAATATAAATAACGAAGTGAAGTACAGATACATGAAAATTCTACTTAAGTACAATAACTGGGGCAACCTCTAGCTCACCCAGTAAGAGCGCGCGCCCCATGTAGGCTGAGTCGTTTGCAGCGGCCAAGGTTCGAATCCGACCTGCGTCCCTTTTCTGTGTGTGTTTATCCCCTCTCTTTCTCTCCCCCTTTCCTGTCTATCCACTGTCCCTGTCGATTAAAGGGAAAAACCGTAAAAAAAAGTAACGAAGTATTTGTACTTTATTAAATTACAACACTGAATTAATATGACCTACTAAATCATTCAAACTAAAACACCTTAAAATACTGTACAGGACTGAAAAAAGGAAAATTTTGTTTCTAACCCAAGACAGACCTCTCTGACATCCCCCTCATTTTCCATGTATTCTATGAGTTTATATATCAGTGAAGCATTTCCAGCAAGTGTTCAAAAACACTTTATTTACCACATTTAGATTTATTTTTTGAACATGTAACAAAAAAGGAAAAACAAAACAAAAAAACATAATTATAAATATGAACATAATAAACCCCATGAATAAACAACATAATATTACATGTCCGAAAAGGAGTAGTAAGAAGTATTCACTTTTATGGTCCTACCCCTTCTTCATAACTCAAACAATTAACTTAATATTTATCATATACTGTATATATGACACAACAACTATCCCAATTGTATTATGTATAACCACATACAACCTGTACAACCCTCATGCCTATACCTCTTAAAAAAATGTATTTATATTTGGACTTCAGCTTCACCAAAACATCACGAGTTGGCATGACAACTGTTTTAGTGTTACACATCTGGGTCTCTATGCCCTTCTTACCATCCACAGACACCTTGTACTCATGGGCTGCATATGTGATTTCACCCTGAAACTGTAGTAGGATAGGGCTTTTCAATGGTGCAGCTCCAATATAAATTGCAAGTTTTTATGAAATGTTAAGTTTATTCCTTTCACTAAGTGGTGAATTCAGCACACTGTCAACACAAAATGTGTGAAATAAGCTACATTTCTGTCATACATGTTCATCATGTATGTTTCTTTCTATAAAGCAAAAGTCTCAACTGTACATGCTGCGCTGCTAAAATATGAAGGGCAGTCACAGCAGCAAATGTAACACAGGAAATCCACAAGGGTGCTGTGCAGTGCTCCCTTGTTACAAGTAAAGCTACAAAAAAATCATCTGTTTTTATGAAAGTTTCGCCTGCTCAGCTTCACAGCAAGGGGCAGTTTTGTGATCTTAATATAGTAAGCATCTTTAAGACCACTGAGAGAGACGTGGTGATAGTGGGTATGTGCATAGGTGAAAAGGTCAGAGCAAAAAAACCACGTGGGACAGTACCTGACAATTGTGTGTGTCAATGTCAACTCCCTCACAACATGACACATTTAAACAAAAATATACCTTATCCTTTTATATGATCCTTATGCAACACAAAACCATTTCAAAATGAGCACTAACAAAACAAAAGAACAAAAACAAAAACAAAAGAATTTAAAAAACTTACTATATAAGCCCTAGTCTTCAGGCAGGAGTTGTTACCACAACCTAATGGGGGGAAAAAAACATAACCACACAGCTTAAAACCAAAATCCATGTTGTCACATGGATTCTGTCAGAGATCTGAGATATGAGCCTTCAGTATATCGTCAGATGATGTAACCATAACTGCTGCCATGAATATAGGGCCTGCAATGTTTGGGTTCTGATGTTAGTGACATACTGACCTGCTATCTAGTGAGACCAATTTTACTCAAAACCAGAAGCTGCAACGGAGAGCTATACAAAACCATTTCAGCAGGTGTTCAAAGAGCAGTGAAAAGGAAATCTTCTCAATGTGCTTTCATATTTATCTCTTTATCAACATCATGAATAATGAATACATCTTCCAAAAAATAGTTTCTTTATCTTATAACAGCAATATGCATCACACCACCATCCTGACAGAAAGTTAAATATAATACAGCACTGAACTGTCATTGTAATTTTTAAAATAGTACACTGGTTACAACTGGTTGTGTAAAATGATTGCTTGCTATGTAAACTTAGCAACATGATAGGCAACACTATTATGACAGTGTGGACAGGATTATAGGAATCAAAACTAGAATGTGGAAAAAATGATTATATATATATATATATATATATATTTGTATTCTTTCAGTTCCTCAAGTGACATGTGTCTCCTTGGTTTCACAGTGGTAACAAATTTAGGGCCACTCTCACAACCTAACATGCCTTGTGAAAAACATAACTACTTTTACTTTTTCTTACTTAACATTCTTAAAGCTTTTATAAACAAAAGTGGGAACATTTAAAAAAAAAAAAAAAAAAAAAGTGTTGTAATGTGGTGGAGAAATGTTGGTCTGCAGTGGTGTAGTCTACGTGATATGCAGGTATACGCAGTATACCCACTAAGAAAGCTCCAGGATTTTCATATACCGTCTTAAAAATGCCCAATGACACTTTCTATTATATTTTTGATATATTTTGAATTGTCATCTGTGTTTTTCGTCTTCGCATAGGCTAAATAAAGGTATTCCACAGTAAATTGGTGCATAAAAGTGTATACGAATGCAGGAAATGAAGTCTTTGACGCTCAAAATTTCCCTTGGGGAGGGCACCCAGACCCCCCCACTATGATATCCACTCCCCCTCCCCCAAAGGCAGATTCTGGCCCATATATATAGGCCAATATATCCATTACCATACTATTAGACTACACCACTGTTGGTCTGTGACATGCACAGACACTTAACAACAGGTAGTGATTAAATTAGAAACCCTTTTCCTGTCTAACACTTATTTAGTGTGGACAGGAAAGGCCTATATGACAGTGGGTTTTGTTTAGTTCTAAAGTAAAAAATCTTAGAAGCAGCCACACACAACTGCAGTACATTCTCCTGCAGATATTCAACCAAAATGAACAGAGCTTGTGTTTGTGGATATGAAAATGAAACAGACTACTGGAAGTTATGTTTTAACCCTGCAAGTCCAACACGCTGCATTTCACAGCTAAACCATACAGTAAAACTCCAGGCGTGAATGCTTTTCCTCTTTTAAGTAAAATGGTCAGCGAAAATCACAATTCAATTATTTTCCTGCAATGTTTGTCCCTGGTTGTGGGCTGAAAAAGTCACTGGTTTGGCTACTTTCATGGCCAGCTGCTTGCACTTCCATCAGGCCTCTCTCACCACAAGAATTGCATTTAATGTGCAAAAACTGAAGGTGTGAAAAGGTGTGAAAACAACAGGAACATGCTCTCTTTCAACCTTTTGCGCTGGAGCTGGGCGAGGGGAAACAGACAAGACAACCCAAGAGCTGCCACAGGTGTCATGTTTGCACTGTGGTGAGCTGGTTTGCATACATATGAGCAATTCTGAGAGTAAAAAAAAAAAGGTGCAATAAATATTTTGCATCTATGAAATAGTTAGTGAAAATGATTTACGGTGAGATTTTACACTGATATTCAACATATAAATAGTATCAGGTTTTGTTTTGATAAGGCAATAAAAGGTGCAATGTGGACTTATTTTTTATATTCTGTGTATTTTGTGTATCCTTGAGGTCTAACAAATGTGTTGAGTGCATTTCTTCTGTCTTAAAACATTTGCAAAGTATTTAAAATCCAGCATTACTCACAGCCATGTCTACTAGCTTGCATTTTTCTTCTTCCCCATCTTGGATGGCACATTGCTTTGCAACTAACTGTTGATCAGTGGAATGGTGTGACACCATTGGGAGGACTGTGTGGCGTTGCCAGCTTACATGTTCGTCCTGCACGAGATAAAAAAAACACTCATAGAAACACAGCTCAATGGTCTACAGGCCACAGGATATACCCATTAGACAATATGTAGAAGTTCATTCATTAGTTCCACTATTATTTTTCATTCATTCAGATTACACACTGAAGTCTATACCACTTTATATCAAATGTGTGAGTTGCTGCTGTGTCAGTCTTTCAGTACATACTGTTCCAATGCATCTCTGTACACCGCAACAACAAACCTCAGTTTTTTCTGTAAATTGGTTTGCAAGATAATAAAAGTGAACAGCATGACCACAGGATATTCATGCCACTGCTGTTCGTATGCAGTTGTACAATTTTTACTTGTTCTTTTTACAGGTAGAATTCAAAATTTTCAAATTTTCAAAATTCAAATTCACATTTGCATTTAATGCATTTGCAAGTACTTGAATCTGTATTGTACTGTATTTTCTTATTGACATAAGATTTTTTTAGATTCATGTGTACTATTGCAGATATTTTTGTCTTGTTTTTGGGTGCAGCACTTTCATCCTTTTATCTATTAATTGCTCAATTGTAATTACATTGTGACAAGTGGCAGTTTCATATGTTGTCTGCTGTGTCCTTTTGTCTCCTTTACCACTGTCATTGTGAATGGACGCCATATCTGGGGTTAATAGAGTTGTTTAATCTAATCCAAATGTGCAGTTCAGAAAGTTATTTAATTCAACTTCCACATCTCTATTGAATGCTACGTTAAAAATACCTGCTCATAGTACTATATAGCATGGCCTGAGGAGACACATGAATGAATAACTTAGAGACACATTAGAGAAATTGAAACTAAAAAGGACAGTTCATTCACGCAATAAATCTGGTCAAATTGCATGAGGAGGGTTTCTAATGTGGTTTATAAAGGAAGTTGAAGAGCCTGTCTGTAAAACAAAGTCTAAAAGTCTAGTCCAAACTACACCTGTAAGTAAAACGTTCTGCATGTTTTGTTCAATGACTAGAATAAATGCAGATGTTTTCCTGAGGGTGCCAGCGTCACTCAAATGACAATGAACATACAATAATGTCACAACATATATGCACACAACATATTTTAGAAAGTCAGCACTCAGCATGATGCACTTAAAATTATAATAACTGTATTTGTATAGCACCTTTAAAAACAATGGTTTACAAAGTGCTTTGACAGTGGAAACAAAAGCACATAATCATTACATAAAACATACATTTCTCTTCAACGCCAACAGATTTTGAAATGAAACTTATGCAGTCGGTGTATAATCAAGAAATATTATTCATCAGTTTCTATGGAAAGTGTACAGCCCACTTAAATACAGTGACATTTCATACATTGGTGTAAAGTCCCTTCATTAACACAAGACATAGGGCATAATAGAGAGTAGTGGTTTGTTTCCAGACCTCTGAATCACCATCCAGATCTCAAATTATTCTGTGTTTCAATTAATAAAGTAAAACAATAGTTTTTTGTCACGTGAGGTTCAAATCACAATTACTCTTTATCACTACAACAGTTTCCCTAATTTTCCCTAAAACATGAAACCCTCATGGTTGTGTTTTCTCATTGTAGAAATGCTGAATGATTACTTTATGCGTGACTAGAGGCGGGTTTCTTGTCTTGTCTCTCTGTGCTTCCTCTGGGGTGGCTCTATAGATGCTGTCATCGGTGACACTGGATCACTAGAGCTAACGTCTGCTAGCCTTGTGAACCTGCTCACTGAGGAGACTACAATATCAAAGGATTACAATTTGGTAAGTTATTACCTTAAGTCTTATTTTTTAGATGAAGCATATATCTAGGAAGATTTTAACATATCATTAGTTGTTATTTGATGACTTCAATTCACATCTATGAATCAATGCATGTACTTCTTACATCTTTTTTTGTGTTTGCGATCTTCACCTTATTAAACAAACATGAATGAAATATTGAATGTTGGGTTTCTTTTATCTTTGTTCACCCCTTTTGCTGTTTGGTCTCACAACTTTAGTTCACAGTATGAGACCATAGACTGTGATGTGGTTTGTAGCGTGACAGTGTGCCGTTAACGCACGATGCCATTCAGTAAAAAGTTGCAGCGTTTTGGATCGTGCAATAAGAAAATGATGGAGCTACAGTCAAATTAGGCTTTTGAATCATTCACTGTGACCAAATGATAATTTATGAAAATAGTTAACAATGCTAATTAACATTGTGATTAATATTATGGTGCACTAAGGCTCTTGCTGCAAACTCTAAAACGAAAATACACGTTCCTTTTTTGACATATGCATCAATTTGTCTTCCCCATCTGCGGGCATAAAGCAATTCTGTACGTACCCTAGTACAGTATGACTGAAATGGTACCTCTTAACCATACAAAGCCTTGCATTGTAACACCAGTCAAGAAAATGTATGGTGGTATTTCACCCTTACATTTGAAAAATACAACAAGAGTAGCTAAAAGTGCTCTTCGTTCACATTCAGATTATTTTAACGAGTTGCTCTAATGCACTTCTTTTCTACTCTCCCAGGAAGTCATTAGCACAGATACAACTTTTCCAGAATACTGCTGTGAGAGTTTTAACAAGGCTTAAATAAATAATAATAATAATAAGCTAATTGTCTTTTTTATGTTCACTTATGTTCAAGATTATGTCTAATAGACAGACTGCAGACAGACTCTTTTAAGGCCATATTTTGCTTTTACTGAAATGATTATAATGGGGACTAATTAATGTGGTCTGATTCTGTCTTGTTTGTTCTTTTATTGTATTGCACAGATTATTTAAAAGAACTGTGAGAAAAGTGCTTGAAAAAAAAAACAGATAGAGCAGATGGACAGATTTGTGTAAAGCTACACAGCACCACCATGTGGTTAAAACAGACTACGCTTGTCTAACTCTAACCAAATTGATGTCCATATTTTATATTTCTTCTTCTTCTTTTTGTGCAGAGTTCACTAATGGATGGCTTGAAATGGGACGGGGAAAGCGACCTTGACGGGCTTGATGACTTATTGGAGTATAACTACTCTGATAATAATTACAGTTGTTGCGAGGGGAGTGATGTGTGCGACCTACAAGACGGCATGCATTTTGAGGCGATGTTCATCCCAGTTCTATACTCTGTGGCATTTATTGTGGGTGTCCTGGGGAACGGAGTGCTGCTGGGAGTTCTGGTTCAAAGCAGGAGGACCTGGAGTGTGACAGACACCTTCATTCTCCATCTGGGTGTGGCAGATGTCCTGCTGCTGGTGACGCTACCCCTCTGGGCTGCACAGTCCGCTCAAGATAGAGGATGGACCTTTGGCACTCCTCTCTGTAAGATCACTGGAGCTGTTTTTACGGTAAGAGGTGTGCAGGAAAGGTGCACCAAAACTGCATGATATACAGTGGTTGCAAAACGACTTTTCACTTGTCTCTGATTTCTTTGTATCCTCAGGTCAACTTCTACTGTGGGATCTTTCTGCTGGCCTGCATCAGTCTGGACCGGTACATGTCTATCGTCCACGCCACCCAGATGTATTCCCGCAGAAAGCCCTGGGTCGTTCAGGTCAGCTGCTTGGCAGTGTGGCTCTTCTCCATTCTCCTCTCGATCCCAGACTGGATCTTTTTGGACGCTGTGAGGGATGAAAGACGACTAAAAACAGAGTGCGTTTCCAACTACTTTCTCTTCAACTCTGAGTCAGTAAATGACTGGAGACTGGCATCACGCCTGCTCTACCACTCGGTAGGCTTCCTGCTACCTTCAGCCATCCTGATCTTCTGCTACTCCTGCATCCTGCGGCGGCTGCGGTGCGGCTCTCAGGGCCTCCAAAAGCAGAAAGCTTTTAAGGTCATTGTGGCCGTGGTGGTGGTTTTCTTTCTCTGCTGGACGCCATACAACATCACACTCATGGTGGACACAGTTCATTCCAACACCACCAGCGGGGGCTGCGGAGTCAGAACATTTCTGGAGAAAGCCAAGATAGTCACCTCCACCGTCGGTTACCTCCACTGCAGCCTCAATCCCATCCTGTATGCCTTTGTGGGTGTGAAGTTCCGGCGTCAGCTCCTGGACATCCTGAGGTCTCTGGGCTGCAAGCTTAAGACAACTGCTAAACTGCAATCTGTTGGTACCAGCAGGAGAAGCTCCATTTGGTCTGAGTCTGCCGATACCTCCAACTCCATTGCTATCTGAGAGAGACACACAAACATATCGACAACCACAAGTACAAACCTGACAAAGCTTACAAACTGACTTAAACTGACAGAAAGACAGAGACATGGGCAGCTAAGTGTACAATGTGTTTCTGTAAATGTGTTTTGTTATTTAACATGTAACAGCTTTTCTTTCAATGCCCTGTAGTTTAGAGTGCATTAGTCACTTCACATGAAAATGACTATTGGGCAAAAATAATGATGTCTACCTGGGACTTGGGGTCATACACATCTCCTTGTAGGCAGCAGATTAGCTACAGCTATTTTTCTTAACATAACATTTCCCTTTTCTGACTGCAAAGCAACATTGTATTTTAACATGTCATACTGCAGTGTTAATACTGGAGCTACTGTCTTAGATACATAACTTTATACATAACTTTTAAATGACATTTTTATACCACAGTTATACTCTATGTTGCATTATGTTTTGTTTTTTTACATGGATTGTTCACAAACCAAATAACATTTATTTTTTTAATCATAACCAGTGTGTTTTCAACATTGTTGCAACAGGACCCCTTAAACGGCAATCCGGAGATTATTTAGAGAATGTATAAACATGTGAAAAAGATATACCTGTAAGAATAGAGAAGGCTTTGAAACTACTGTTAGACCATGATGTAAAATAAAAGTGAGAGGTAAAATGAATTAAATAGATTTTTTTTAGATAGTTTAAAAAAAACATCTACTCATTTGTTCAATGTTTATTTGACAAGTTGTCACTTTAATAAAATGCAGAAAAAAAACTTGTGTTGTCTTGTATCTGTCATTCCAATTAACATCTTTGATAAATACTGTATGTTGCTCAGGAACATGTTATGACTCAAGGCGACATGATGTTGTGCTTTAAAGTAGTCTTATAAGTTTTAACTACAATTGTTGGATCATCATTTTTATTGTTATATATTCCTTTAACACTAAGGTGATACATTCAAAACTTATTTTTCCTGTGTATTCTTATAAAAACCAAGCATACATACATATACTTCAGATAAAAGTAAATTATGTCTTTATTATTTTTTGATTTGTTAGTACAGTCGTTGCAAAACATCATTTAAGTGCTCTCATTTGTGCATCTTTGGAGGTAACTCATCTAACAGGCCCTCATCTAAAAGCACCATTCTCACTCAAGAAGTGGGCTCCACTATCAAGGGTCCTAGTGACCGTTTGAGGATTATATAGGGAGAGGAATTAATTGGCTTGTAGGGCTGATCAATTATGGAAAAAATCCTAATCACGATTATTTTGGTCAATATTGAAATCACGATTATTTAACATGATTACTCATTGTCTTTTGGAAAGATGTTGCAATTATTTGTGATCATTAGGAGCCAAACTCGTAATCACGATTAAAATTGCGATTAGTTGCACAGCCCTATTGGCTTGTATAGCCCTTCACATGATGTCCATTTGTCCTGGTTGTCTCTACCAGGACACTGTGTCACACACACTGCTAGTGTTGTGATTCATGAGGGGCAGAAGTTTAGGCCCTGGTAATGTCACCTGGTATCCTCTCTTTTGATATTTCTAGGTATGACTAACTTGAGGAGAACATGGGTTAAAGCTAAGATACAGTGAAAGCAATAACTTATATTAAATGGATGGATGGGTTCAAATTTTACTACTTATCCACCTCAGCCCAACCAGCACAGAATCATACTTATATTGGGAATGGAAGACATAACCTAAACCCAACACCTGGTGTGTACTGTACCTCAGATGTAATAAGCAGGGCTTTGTGAGCTATGGTACGTACATGTATAATGATGAACATGAAGAACGTCAAATTTACCACCACAGACAAGTTTCAGATTTACCTTCAACAGGCAATTTGTGGTTCATGACTTATAGCAAGCAGCTGATAAACCTAAGAGTAGTTTCTAAGATAACCACAAAATGAGTAAAGCTAATTCAAGTCAATTTTACATAGCCTACAAATATAAAATTTACCTCCAGGGGATTACAGTCTGTACAGCATACATGGGGGATTTCATTGGATAAGAAGTTTGCAGCATGAAACTTCACAATTTAAATTTTAGGAGAAGTGAGATTGTGCAACATCCCTTTCTATCCTCTCTTCTTTTTGTATGTATTGAGCATATGAGACATTTAAATGTATTAACCTTTCTAGAATGTTCCATATGCTTATGACGTAGTCAAGATCAGGTGAGTACATATGATATATGCAAGAACAACGAAAACTGCAAACCCACATGTTGTGGTTTCAGTGGAAATAGCTTACGTTCTTTTTTCCAGGAAATTGAAACAAAGTGACAAAAAGCAGCCGCACATCCTCAAACATGTGGCTTGAGCAGAAACGACAAGAAATGTCATGACTTGTGGCGGTCTTCTCCAAATCAACCAATGTGCAAACAACACTAATATATAACCAGAGATCTTCCATAGGGGGTCCTCAGAGTCACTGCAGGGGGGCCTCCAAATTATTGTCAAAAAGGTTTGTTCATAAATTAAAATGTCTTAACATAATTCTAACATATTATTAGCAAATATAAATCACCACTGATGATAGGCTCACTGGCCTATAGGTAAGGTAGTCACTAAGATAGCCATCTACAGATACAATTAATCCTAAGATTCTTGTGCCACATGTATGTTTAACATTAAAAGATGATTTATAAAATCATGCCAACAATTATTGTTTTAATAGCTTGGTATTCTGTGCAAAAAAAGATATATATAAAGACTTCAGATCGCCTACACTTTATTGTAGGCCCAGTTTAATATGCAACTTAATTTCATACAATATATGTAGTAGGGGGTCCCTGCTCCATCTCTCTTTTAGTTAAGGGGTCCTTGGCTTAAAAAAACGTTGAAGACCCCTGATATAAACCACAACGTGCGACCACCGCTATCCCTTGCAACACATTGTATGCATAATTTACATGAGAGACAAACATTTGACTACAACAGGGTGGTGGGGGTGTTAAAAGAGATTGATTCCAGCAACAATCAGTGTGTATATATATAGTATAAACAGTTAACTCCAGAAGCAGCAGCTCTACTGGTTCAGTCACTGAGTCACTATCAGTGGCTGAGAGCAAAGTGAGCAAAGGGTTTATAAACTCTTCCAGTCTTGGCTGCATGCCCATTCAAGCAATCGTGGTATGTGGTCAACATGCTTGTTTTTAATCATCTAGTCCAGATACTTAATGTTTTTTTTTTGTAACTTTTGTACTTTAACGAAGCAGTGTGCCTTGATCTTCTTGGAGGAGTCAACTCCCTTTCTTGTAGACAGTACAGCAAAGTCTGTGTTTGTACTGATAACAGGTTTGGTACTCATTGAAGAAAAGTCCTGATTAGCTGCTCTTCTCTGTCTTACAGTAGGTAGCAGATAAGCTCTAGCTGATGCCGGAAGTAACACTTCTGAATCTGATGCAATACTCAAGACTAATAACCAGAAATGCCATAAACTTGACGTGTTGCTGCTGTCACAGTCAACCAGCATTTCTCAGATAAGAACACATTCTTAATGAAACTTTGGCTTGAGATAAACTTAAACACCATTTTACTTGAAGTAGAAACAGTAAGAAAATATGCTGCCTGAGAGGAAGGAAACTGTTTATTTATTGTGTGAAATTATAGTACGTTGAGTTTTTTAAAGAACACCCAGTTGTGAAAGTACATTTTATTTTAGGTTACATTAACATGATTATCTTGCCTTGAGTGCAGAAATCAAGCGTTCCAGGAAGGCCAAAACCTGCAGAGCAGCATGGAAATGAAACCACAAATTTAGTGCTCAGCACAACAAGCACTGTAATCTTTTAAAATAAGATATTATCTTCTTTTCTTCATTTGCCACCTACAATCTTTTTTCCCCAGTCAATTTCCCTAACACATAAGGCATGCCACTGTTCTCTCTCCACCAAACAAACAGATAAGTCTTTAGATGAGAGTAAACAGAGAGCTATGAAAAGGCTGCAGCATTAACAGAGAGCTTTGTCTCCTCCTCCTCCTCCTCCTCCTCCTCTGTCTCGCTCTCTGTCACCTGACTGAAGGCATCACAAGCTGTTTGTGACATCCTGTGTCCAACAGCCCGCACACACATGTTGCAACAATGAAGTCAAAAAGAAATAAGGCTGTGGGATTGTCCAAAGGGAAATTCCCTCACTGCACTGTGGTAACATACATGCTCACTGTGCAATCGTGGAATCCACACAGTCTGTACTGCCTGAAGATAACAAGAGAAGACGTAAAATGAAAAGTGAAACTGTTTGTGTTATCAGCAATGAAGTTATAAACGTTGTCGGACTGTTTCATGGCAGATCACAACAAACACTGACAAGGTTTATAATATATTCTTTTGACAAGAGCTTATTTTTCCACCGATTATTAGCTTTATGATGATTGTATAACAGCTGAAAACTGTTCATTGACACAATGTTTTTTTTCATTATATACAAAATAGTTTGCTTTCCATAATGCTAATAGTAACAATAATAATACACGATAAAAATATAAAAAATAAAAATAACAGATATCTACAACTTAATTAAATACTCATGATTTAGGGTGACAAGCTAAAGTTGTGCAACGGTGATTACAAAATAAAAGTACAACAGTATATGTCACCACGATGTGGTTTGGAATCCTTCACATTAAAGTGTAATGTGAATGAGTCACTCTTTATAAATATCTATTTCTAATCCTGATCTCATCATAAACTCCTGCATTCCTTGAACCCATGACACAACCTCACACTTAACACCCCTACGGGGTGGAGCACTATTCAGTTCACTTCTAAGTAGCAGGATGGCAGTTTTGTTATTATATTATTCAACACTGACTTGACGGGACCTGATGATCTACACTTGTCATCGGTTTCGCTTCTTCCTCCTCGTGATTCTGGTCAGGTGGGGCCTCCTCGCCCACACCCAACTCCCACAGCGAGCTCTCAGATTCAACTGTAGTACGTTTCAACATGGCCAGCGTCCGTTTCCTGAAGTTTCCGCACAGGCAGAGATAGAGCAGAGGCCTGAGGCAGGCGTGCATGCAGCCCAGACCAGATGTGACCATCAGAGCATTTATTTTCAGGGAACGTTGAGGATTTCCAGATAACTCAATATCAGGTTCCTTAGAGCTGTTCCTGAAGGTGTCCACAATGAGTGTGATGTTGTATGGCATCCAGCAGAGAAAGAAGACCACTACCAGGGGCAGGATGACCATGATGGCCCTCTGCTTCTGGAGGCCTTCAGAGCTTCGCTTCAGCTGCAGCAGGATACAGGAGCAGCAGATGATCAGGGCGACTGCAGGCAGCAGGAAGCCCAGCGTGTGGTGGAGCAGGCGTGACCCAAGCTTCCAGTCAGTTACTGACTGAGTGTAGCTGTGAACACACTGTGGTACTACATCTTTCCTCGCCACCAGGAAAATCCAGTGAGGGATGGTGAGGATCAGGGAGACGAGCCAGACCGACAGGCAGCTGATATGAGCTAACCTGGGCTTCTTATGGGAGTACAGCTGGGTGGCGTGGACGATGGACAGATAGCGATCCAGACTGATGCAAACCAGCAGAAAGATCCCACAGTAAAAATTGATCTAGGAAAGAAAAAAGGAAAACTTGAGCTGTGATCTAGTGAAGGATGGAAACCTCCGGTCATCTTTATCCCTTTCACTTCTTCACCCTGCTCTGATCCCCCACTCTTGCCTCTTCCCAGAAATGCTGAAATGCCTGGAGAAATGCCACCCGGGAGTATACTTGCTCAATAACAGTATTAAGTACAATGACCCTGGTCTGCCAAGAGTCTAGATTGAGTGGGAAATAATGGCCTAAAGCCAAACACATCTTTTTTTCACAGCTTTACTGAAAAGATCTCCCTTTTTACTTTCCAGTCCCTGCCTGTTCTAAACACCATTTGGTACTTACATAAAAAACAGCTCCACAGATCTTGCAGAGAAAACCCGAAAAGCACCATAAACATTGTTTAGTGGCCTGTGCAGCCCAGAAGGGCAGCGTCGCTAGCAGCAGAATGTCAGCAACACTCAGGTGGAGGATGAAGGTGTCTGATATACTCCAGGATCGCCTCTTCTGAGCCAGAACGGCCAGTAGTAGTCCATTTCCCAGCAAACCTATGACCAGCTCCACGCAGTACAGAACCGGGATAAACACCGCTTCACTGGGTCTTGACTCAGTGTCCTCTACATACTCATAGTCATCATCGTAGTTATAGGTGCCGTTCTGGCGAAATAATCCATCGAGTTCCACATCCATGTTCATCTATTGAGGAGGCAAAAAGGTTTAACTCAAAAGAGAGAAATCCAAAATGAAGTCCAGATGAGATTTACCATTTTATACTCTCTCTCTCTCTCTCTCTCTCTCTCTGTGTTTGACAGTTAGTTGTGTGAGAGTCCTTGGAAAGTCCAAACTCACACATACCTCACATGGTACAATGTCACCGGATTAGGCAACAGACTGGGGTTAAACGGAAAGCACGGTTTCCCTTGGTCACACACACACACACACACACACACACACACACACACACACACACACACACACACACACACACTCTATGAAGCTATTTTATGCAAAGTGCCTGTGACCTCAGCTGTAATCGCGTTTTACTGTTTATAGAGATAGATATGCAAACACGACACGAAACCATAAGTGCTGGTAGTCCATGTGCTAAGAAAAGGCACAAGAAGTGTGCGCAGATAAATATGAAATATTGCTACAGAAAGGATCCGTTTCGACACTCACTGACACGAGAAAAAGAAAGAGAGGGGAAGACTTGAATGCCCTATTAGTATAGTATATAGTCTACTGCAATATTGGCTACAGCAAAATGATGTATCAATGTACTAGTTAACATATAACATACATTCATCAAAAAAACTCTAACCTTGAGATGTTTGCACCCAGGCCTATATGATCTTACTTACCATACAGGGCTTCAGCTGCAGACCGAGAGGACAATCACCTCTCTGTGTGCAGTGGACAGATGATCCTAAAAGAGGACAAACAGCAACCTAGACGTATCTCTTCACACCGGGGTCAGCAGCTGTGGACGAATAGCCTGCCTACCGTTGCTGTTGCTGTTTTCAGGGGGACGGATCGAGCTTGCAGCTGTCGAGTGTCCGTTAAATTCAGCAGAAAAAACACACCAAATATTTCTCCGAGTTTGAGTGCAAACTTTAACTATCGCTAAACTTACAGTTAAAGGGAAATATGAGGGGTTGAGGGCGAATCCGCGAAAACGAAACGAGCAGGGGAAACTAAAGCGGACGATGAGAAAAGCATGGACGCACTTCGCGAAAAGACTGTAATCTTATATTATTATTACGCAGAGACTAAATTCACATGCACTTACTTTCATTACTTCCCCACTGGATTGTTTTGGTTCATCAAATATCACCTCGTCGTCTCGAACATTGCCAACTCTGAGAATCTGCCATCTCACACGGAAATCTGAGTTGCTCGATTCATTGTTTTTCATATTAAAATC